>NC_057727.1:44596647-44681188 GCF_004010195.1 Chiloscyllium plagiosum
GCCAGTTCTGTATCCAAATGGCTAGTTCTCCCTGTATTCCATGAGATCTAACCTTGCTAATCAGTCTCCCTTGGGGAACTTTGTCGAACACCTTACTGAAGTCCATATAGATCACACCTACTGCTCTGCCCTCATCAATTTTCTTTGGTACCTCTTCAAAAAAAACTTAATCAATTTTGTGAGATGATTTCCCATGCACAAAACCATGTTGACTATCCCTAATTAGTCCTTGCCTTTCCAAATACATGTACATCCTGTCCCTCAGGATTCCCTCCAACAACTTACCCACTACTGAGGTCAGGCTCACCAGTTTATAGTTCCCTGGCTTGTCTTTACTGCCCTTCTTAAACAGTGGCACTACGTTTGCCAACCTCCAGTCTTCCGGCACCTCACCTGTGACTATCGATGATACAAATATCTCAGCAAGAGGCCCAGCAATCACTTCTCTAGCTTCCCACAGAGTGCTAGGGTACACCTGATCTTGGGTAATCCAAGATGGAGGATGGGAAAGATTTCTGGCTGTAAAAACCGCTCCTTATCTGAGGTATTTTAGGTGTTGGAAGTGATTTCCTCGAATTCCAGGAGCAGCAATTACTGTTTTATATGCTGTTGCATTGTTTTGGAACTTTGGAAAAAAAAAGTCAAAACAACAGCAGTTTTAAAAGGGAGAAGAGCAGACAAATGGAGCACATGGTGAGGACAGTGCAGGAGACAGTTACCGCCTTTGCTGTTTTAGACTTCTAAGGTAAACCAGAATCCAATCAGGTCATGGCTCATGTCAAATCCCTCAAACTATTCTATAGAAACCATAGACAAAGCGCAGTAAATCCAAATCTGGTCATAAACTACAGAACATAAGTGGACCATTTGGTGTATTAAGCATGACCTCTACTAGGGAGAGTACAATTTGAAATACCATAAAATTTCCTCAATGTAACTAATTGCCATGCAAAGTGAATAATGATAAGTACAATCCAAAAGAATGGCAGGGAATTCCTTTCAAATTTCTTCAAAGTAAGAATTTCAGAATGTGCAGATAATATTTTAATTTGCACGGCGACTCTGATGCTAAAGCATCAATATTGATCCACAGAATGTGTGACCATTGTCATCTCTATTTGCCTTCCTTCAACAATGGATTTCTATGGCATTAGATATTCTTATGACTGTCAAACAACCATATCGAAGTTTGTTAATTTTGTAACCCTTTTTTTAATACAGGGTCTCTAATACAAGAATCTAATTATGCTTAAACATTTTAAGGACCTAAAATCTCTCAATGACATTTTACTCATTAAGAGCAAAACAATCCTTGAATTTATCTTCATAACAAAGTCAAGAGAAGTTCATGGAAATCCTCTATGTTTCATTTGAGATGTAAGGCTGATCATATTGTATCAATTTAATCCATAATTCCTAATGAGAGGTGGCACTACCAGTAAGAAACTGTTCCCTCAACCACAGGACTGAAGAACCGTGCAGCCAGAAGTTTAGTCAACTGATTGAGGTGGCAAATGAAAACACTGACACATTGTCCATTCATATTTTCTAAGTCTGATCACTAAGATATTCTGCACTTTTTAAAAGCAGGCTTTCACAACTTCACATCCTCACTGAACCTTGTTTAAGGGGATTGCAATGAATGTTTGAATATAATGCATTGTACACAGGCTTTACAAATATATACTTAAGACGCAGAGTAAATAACAAGTGTGATTGCTGAGTCCGCTGTTTTCCTTTGTAACAATACCTTATCTTCCTTGCATGCACCAATGAATTGATCTCCTCAGTAGCTAACCAGATAGATACAGCAAGAGACCACAAGGTGCCTCACACTCTCTGGAAACATGACAGCAACATGACAATAGGTTGTAGATTGGAGCCCACAGAAAACCCAACTTTCTGAGCAGGGGACTGCTATGTTAAATGGCGTTAAGAATTTGATAATTGCCATGAAATAGATAGTCCATTGATCAGTGAGACTCCAGTAAAGCTGGTTTTAGCTGGAGTCCATTCTGTTATCAGTCAAAAGAATAGTACATGCCACGTTTTGGGCCTTGTGCTCCACTGTGAAGTGAGTACTCTGCTAGGGGAATGTGGGGTGTGATACTAGCCTGTCCATGTACACCCTTCTGAGATGCAGCCACTGCCATTTCATTACCAGGGTGTAGCTGCTGACTGATTAGGGCTGCTTTAGCCCCAGGATCTTTCTGTAAAGCATGAGGAGACAGCTGTGCCCTGTAACATAGACTCTGAGAAGTCCTTGGAAGGAGCATGAGCACAATAGATAGGAAGGAATGTCTTGGCTCCTGGATAAGTCACATGTTAATGAGAAGAAAGTAAATATTCATTGGCATTCTGCAATTCTTCTTCTAAATTAAAATGTGTTTTAATCTTCCTGGAGATTACGGTTATTCAGGAATGGGGAATCTCAATTATTGTTAACATTCACTTCGCTGATGTTTATTAGCTGAGGTAAAACTGAGATGTAATAGTATTCAAAGTCATGAAGAGAAGATTTCTGAGAATAACTGCCTTTTGGGCTCCTTGTATTTATTCATGAGGACCTCAGAAGGGATGATTTTCCTGTTTTCTGCTCTCTGAATTTCAGGATCTCCCAGATTCAATGCCTGCCCTCAAGATCTGAAAATGTATGAGTATAGGTTATATCTGGTGGGCTGACTCTCTTTGACTCTTGTCTTTGCTGATCTTGCTCCTCAGTAATAATAATGGCATAGAATGAGAAAGTCTGTGCCTGCTCCTGAGTTGAGTTAAGTGAGGGTGGGAAAGTAGGGCAGGAAGGGTAACATCTATTAGGGTTTTACTCTGACTCAGTAGAAGTTAAAAAAAAGGAGAATTCTGCATTTCAGCAGCAATGACTACAAAATAAAATTGAAAACATAATTTCAAACATGCAGAAATAACTGACCACATTTTCCAGAGTCTTCAAAGTATAAAAATTTCAAATTTAATAATGTGTTGTTTTATAATTAAACTTGAGCTTACCTGAAATGTAATCACAAAGGTAAACCAAGAAACTTGCATATACCACCCCACTGAGGGCATATACAATCCCACAAAAGAGGCCAGTGTGGCCTCAGCAAGGAAATCATAATCGGATTCATAACGTGTAGAGAATGTCTCATGTAGCACTTAAAGGTGCACAAGTTGAGAGAATTACTTCTACCGGCATTTCCTTGAATGGTCATTCTGTTACCATTAAAATGCCAAAATGATTGAAGAATTTTATTTTGTTTGATTCATAAATTCATCCTTATTGAATGGTACTAAATTTTCTCTGACAGAATAAAAGCCCTCTAACAATTAACAGTCATGCTATTTCCTCCCAAATGGAATATTACACAAACTTCACTTGTGATCCTCAATTATTATCTTTTATTATGAAGAAATAAGGTAATTTCAAACAGCTAAAGTTAACTATGTTCTACAATGCACTCCAGCATTTGCTTTAGTACATTGATTACATCTTCATCTCACTCACCTTGACTAAAGACTTTGTTATTGATCAGTAGGGGCACCTCAATATCGTTCTTCCTTCATTGAGGGATGTTTGTTTCCTGCTTTCTGTCCTGACAAATATTTAGCACTACTTTCAGAACCAAATATTGCTTTTCATTTCCACTTGCTGGTCACATGTATAGGCTTTTGTCATCCACAGGATGGTGCTGCTCACATAGCTGCAAAATTTTGTTGCAGTGGAGAGTTTTCCATCATTTTAAATGAAACAGTCAGGGCTGCGAGTCTGATCTGAGCCTCGGTATTCAAAACTCCATTGTATACCAGATGTCTCCTTTTAAATTGTGTAATGAATGGTAGGGTTTACCATGCTGATATTCCTTCCAAGCTGCAGTCACAATGGTGTTAAAGAGCATAACCACTTCAAAATGATATCTTTATAGATTAGACCTATTTTTCTGCATGGTATGCTTTCAGTTAACTAGAAAACAAATTAAGGCAAGGTTGCAGACTGGAAGGTATTATTGTCTCATCTTCATTTCAAATAATCAGATATTTAGTCTATTTCTGAGTTTGTATTTGCCCACATTATGCCCACTTTTAATAATTAAATTTATGAGGAATGCTCTTTGCAAATAGATGATTATTTTTTAAAGTCAAAATTGCAGTGAATGGACAAATTAATATCCAAAGAAGCTCAGGCTGTAGGAATAAATCTCTCGATTCAAAAATAGTTTTGTTTGTCATCTCTTTTTGACAGTTGTAATGATAATGTTTTACAGCTAGTTATAACATGAGTCAAAAATATAATTTATAAAGATTATTAAGAACTTGTAAGTTGTTTGTGCTCATATAATTGAAATAGCCATAAAAATGTTTGCAGAAATTAATAGTGATTTTGCTTAGTGTGAATGAGATAAACATGATTGTTTGCTGGTTCTCTGGGGAGATTGATTCACATTTGATAACTGAGCCTTCTATCATTGTGACAGTTTAACAATACTGAGCTTGTTTTGACTTTTCAATCATATTCTTTTTTCATGAACTCCTCGTTATCTTTTATACATGCATAAAGATATCACTTGGTGCCCAATGTTTTGCTATTGTGAATGCATATGCGAACATTTAAACTTGCTAAAATAAAAGCATAAATAGAACTTGGGCATATGCTATATACAGACTCATTTTATAAAAGACATTTGATGTAAATTAGAGAAAATTTCACTCTAAATCTAGTTCCAGAGAAAGCATATTCTTGGAATCCTATATCAGAAGGGTAGTTACTGTTCAAATATCAAGCAAGGGAGATTTTGTGATTTTTTTTCACATATATACATTTAAAGTGTGATCATCCCAGATATAGTTTTGAATGTCTTTAGTCTGCCGCTTGCATAGATTTAGGATATGCTGTGTGTACATTAAAATAATGGAGTAGATCATGGAAGAACAAGACGCAAGTGAAATCAGCATCAGATGTTAAATAGGGTCTCTTATAAAAAAAAGAGAACATTACAAATTAAAACAATCTACGATAATGTATTACAAGGTATGATTAATAATAAAAGCCCCATTGTCATTTTTGTTAAAATATATATTAGCCTGGCTTTCTTGGGTAAATACCGTTTTATGGTCAAATCAGCGTGGGTTAAGAGGTTACATTACACAGCCCAGACTTATATTCTCTTGGCTGGAAGGACTGCCAGTAAAATCCACCTTGACAAAGTCAAGGACTTTGTGTTGTGTGTTGAACAGTGCGAATAAATTATGCATGAAATTGCGCTGCTGTCTCTTGTGTGCAGAATTGCTCCTTTGATATGAAAGGTTAATTCTGAAAGGAGTCAGAAATTGCTGGAAATTGCTGGGATAAGTAGGTAGTATTCTCTGCTATGAGCCGTTATTACCAGAAATTGCATTTCCTTTCAAGTCTCTCCTGGGATTCAATTCAAGCGATGCATATAAACTGTATTCAATAGAATGGTGTTTGTAAGTATGAAGAGTTTCTGTCCACAAGCTCCTAGAAAGTGCTTGGAGTGTGGAACAAAATGTTCTAGTGACCATCCTGTGCATATACTTGTCATACTGTGCAAATATCTGGAATCATTCGGAAACAATCAAAGAGCAATTTTTTCTCTCAGGGGAACGATACGTTCTTAAATTGTCTTAATTTGTCAAATAGTTTTACTAGTATAACTTCTTAAATGTACATGTCAATAGCCATGTTTCATATTTCAGTCTTTTTTAAAGCTGCACCCTCTGTAACATTTTACATTGATCTAATCAAAGGTATTTTATAAAACAAGTAACATCATCTTTGATTAAACAATGATTTTAATTTTGGCAATATAGGTTTAACTTGTAAATTGGACTATGATTGAGAGAGTATACATTTAGTGGTTAATAAGCTTCGACAGAACATGTTTCATCTTCAAACAACTCTCTTTTCCATTTCAGTTATGTAGGTAAGATTTCTTTCTGTATGATTCCACACTTTCTTACCCAATCAACATATAAAATAAACAAAAATAAACACACTTCATTATTTTGTTATGTGATCTGAATGACCCTTTAATACCAGAGTAGTGTGATGTGCTATGGAGCTATCATCTTCAAATATTAGTGCAGATACTGATTGTATCAGGGCATGTTTCCATTATATGTCTCGATACCATTCCATCTTTGTGGAAATAAATACTCTACCTTTTGAATGTTTTGCAAAAGGAAATCATAAATTAGGTTGAAAAGAAAATTGTGTCAAGAGTGTGGTGCTGGAAAAGTGCAGCAGGCCAGGCAGCATCTGAGAAACAGGAAAATTGACTTTTTGGGCAAAAGCCCTTCATCAGGAAAGGGCTCCTTTTCCTGCTCCTCGGATGCTGCCTGACCTGCAGTTCTTTTCCAGCAGCACACTCTCAACTCTAATCACCAGCACCTGCAGTCCTCACTTTCGTCTGAAAAGGAACTTGGATTACTCTCTATTTCAGTTGTCTAATGAAGCTAGTAAAAAAAACCGACCTGCCATATTGTTTCAACTAAAGTTGGTTTTAATCCTGCTGTTTTAATATATCTGATTAATTACCACTCCAGACCCTTGGAAAGCTGAACAAGGCCTTGCAAAATTAAAAGTCCTAGATGTAAGCCAACTATCATCCAACCATTATGCTGCTAGATTTGGCCCACAGCCATGAAAGTCATAGATGCTCACTTTCATCAATGAATGCCATAAGAAATGACTACAGTGTGATTGGAATAACAAATTCACCGTATCCTGAGCCTAAAACCCCAAGTGTAACACTGTTCCCAAATCTAATCCTACCTTTCAAAACTACTCCCCTAAGCTAAGAATATCGTTGTTCGCAGCAACGGTGCACCACCCGTGAGAAGAGAAGATCAGAAGGAAAGCTGGTAGAAAGAGATGCAGCAGGGAAGAAGGGTTTGTCAGGATAAAGCAATGTTGTCGGTATCAACAAAAGTGTCCCTGGCACTGAGAACAGAAAGGAAGTGAAAGGATTAATGGTAAATGGTGGATACCTAATAGACAAGATGTAGGTTTGCTTGCTGAGCAGGAAGGTTCGTTTTCAGACGTTTTTGTCACCATACAATAACATCTTCAGTGAGCCTCCAGACGAAGCACTGCTGATGTTTCCTGCTTTCTATTTATCTGTTTGGGTTTCTTTGGGTTGGTGATGTCATTTCCTATGGTGATGTCAATTCCTGTTCTTTCTCTCAGGGGGTGGTAAATGGGGTCCAGGTCAGTGTGTTTGTTGATGGAGTTCTGGTTGGAATGCCATGCTTCTAGGAATTCTCGTGCATGTCTCTGTTTGGCTTGTCCTGGGATGGATGTATTGTCCCAGTCGAAGTGGTGTCCTTCCTCATCTGTATGTAAGGATACTAGTGAAAGAGGGTCATGTCGTTTTGTGGCTAGTTGATGTTCATTCCAACCGGAGCTCTATTAGCAAACACATTGACTTGGACCCTACTTACCACGCCCTGAGAAAAAGAACAGGAGATGACATCACCAACCCAAAGAAACTCAAACATATAAATAGAAAGCAGAAAACATCAACAGTGCTTCATCTAGAAGCTCACTGAAGATAATACCTAGTATGGTGATGAAATGTCTGAAAATGAACCTTCCAGCTCAGTGAGCAAACCTGCAGTCAGAACCTTAACCTCAGCTTCAAATCTTCTCAAAACTCGCTAACCTAATAGACAATATTAAAATTAAGTAAGCTATTTACATTAGTTATGAGGTTTCATTGCCCTGAGAGTGATTGTGTAAATCTGAAGAACTACATTTAAAAGAAGTAAGACAGTGATTTCCCCAGTTTCATGAGATCGAGGTCCCTGAAGAAAGGCATAAATTTGGAATGCTTGTTCAAACTGATCATGAATAAAAACCTGCAGCTGCAAACAAATTATCCCATCTTACGTTTATTCAGGTGATCAGCTCAGCCAAACTTTAAAAGTTGCACAATTGAACTTTGAAGAGTTCCTTCAACTATCTGCAATATTTAACTCTCAGGAAGCTATTATGAAAGTTTGTATGATTGGGCACCAGGCAGTACAACAATTTAATTCAGTTTGCTGAACCATTCTACCTTCATTGAAAAGCAGAACTGAGCCAGTAGTGTTCTTTGTCAATCAGAGGATTACAGAATGAAGAAACTTCAAAATAAAAACTGTGATTTACGAATACAATTTTTTTGGAAGATGGAATTGCATGCTATGCTGATTTAATTAAATCAAAAAGCAACAATACTGCTCTACTCACAATAATGCAGACTCTCATAAACTTAGCAATTACTTACCCTGGACTATACAACCTGGGACCCAGATTACAAGATGTGCAGTTTATTTTGTGGAAGCCTATTATAATCTTTGAATGAGAAACTTCCGTTAAGGTCTTGTGAGTGGCCTATTGGAGCTAACATGGGTCAGGATGGGAACATACATTTACCTTTCCAATAGATATCGTCTTAATCCCATCTTTATTTTCTGGCATCAAGCATCAAGGGGATTTACTTTCATCAGGCAGATGTTTGCAACTTTAACTGGACAGATCACAGACAACTTCCACAGTGTCTAACTGCAACATAAGTAATTGCCATCTGAAAAGTTTCGAAGTGTTGACAATTTTTTGAGAGGTTACTTTCCTTACAGCAATCCATTGCTCTGCAATATTTGGCAGTAGGCAAATATTGTCTTTTACAATTTAAAACTTACAATTTAAAATGAATCTGCTGTCCTATCTTTGTATTCCAAGAACATGCAAAATTTCCATGCGACCAGTGTTGCTAAGGTTGCAAATTCAACAATAATATAATTACAACATATTTTCTGTATTTTCAAGCACCCCCCACCAAATGGACTGGAAATAGACTGAACTGGATGTAATATTGCAGTCCGTCATAATCTACTCCCAAATTAATAATACTGGAACTACGTGGAACCTAACCCTTCCTTGTATAAACAAAGCCTGGTCGATGATGAAGAGTTTCCACTCAATAATCACACTGTGACTGGTTCCAGAATTCATCATAGTAATTTAGTGGGGTTGATCACAGAAAAGTTAGAGAAAATATGAAAGAGGTCCTTAAATCCATTTTGTCTAACTATGTTGCCAGAGCAACATTTGAAGAGAATACT
Organism: Chiloscyllium plagiosum; assembly: GCF_004010195.1. NCBI lineage: Eukaryota > Metazoa > Chordata > Chondrichthyes > Orectolobiformes > Hemiscylliidae > Chiloscyllium > Chiloscyllium plagiosum. Next base: position 44,605,768 of record NC_057727.1, read on the forward strand.
TCCAATTAATAACTTTCTGAAAATAGTGTTGAAAAACTGAAAATAAAAGAGAAACTTAAAAATGCCATGAAATGCTGTTAATAAAGACAAATTACCATAAATGGCCAATAATCTTAAGGCTTTTATATCATAGAATATTAAAATGAAATCTTCTGACCACCTGAATGATGGGTGACATAGTGTGAACATTGGGGAAATGGGGTGAGATGTTCAGTGAGGACCTTCCTGATGCTGAGATCATAAAGTCCAATTTTTCAACCATGTTGGACAGCGATTCTCACTAGTGAATGACAAGAAGTCTGCTCACATGAATTATCACTCATTATCACCATTATTACTACCAAATCCTGCATCATTAATAGTTTTCCATTCTCTCCATTCACAGGTTGGAACCGTGAAGCCAAACATTCTGACATGGAAGTTAGTGTTTACCTGAACACTCCAGCTCAATGCTTGCTTTTCCTGGCTTCCATCTTGGGTACCTGGCACCAATACCTCAGGGCACACTCTATGGGCAGCAATCACATGCAGCCACATTCACCAAACTTGGCATCCAACATGTATGATTCTCACAGCATCACAATGGCACATCTCCAATCTGCTGCACTTCAATGTTGCACTTTGCAGCACACCTGCACCTTCCATTGCAATGTTGAGGCAAGGGTACTTGGTGCTCAGGAACAAGCACCCAGCACATAGTATGGGACAGGACCATCTTGGGCCTGCTTGCCATTCTCTCAGTACTCAGTTCTGCCTGCTTTGATGCTTACAGCCTCATCATCCACACCTCAAAGCCTTGAGAAAAGAGTAGCAGAAACCTAGACAGGGTTTTATGATACAATGTACCTAAGCACAGGAAGGCTGTGTGCCCTGATGCTTGAACAACAATGCATGTAGGAATGCATCAGCTTAGCTACCTATATACACTGAAAAGCATTGTGATTACATCCTCATCTAGTGCACGATGAAGGCTAATTCTGGACTGCCAGCACTTGACTGGGCTTATGGCCAGACTTCGAACATGGCACTGAAACCAGGGATCAGATATTCTGGCAATAGTGATTACTTCTGCCTGTGAGGAGGAGAATTGGCCCAGCATAGATGATTGGGGCACCATAGGGTGTGCTACCTAATTAATGCAGTAAATTTGAGATAATAGTGTGAGAAATCTTCATGGAAGGAAACTCTGAAACTTGACAACAATAACACTTCCTGGTAAGTTTCGGCCCAAATTATCTGATAGCACAGGAGGAGGCCATTTGGCCTGTTAAAGTTCTAGTGTAATCTTTTTTAATATTCTATTCCTCAATTTATTAACTCAAGAACTCTTAATATTATTTTCCAAGTTAGAAGCTATTTACTTATTTATTCATTCATGCATCAAAGGTTTATTTTTTAAAATCATTTGCCATTATGGCCAAGGGTCAAATGGAGGTACATTTTACAATCATTTTTTCAAGTAAGATATTAAAATGCAAAAGTAAAATAGACAGAGCAGAGCAAATTAACATATTAGTCATTACATTAGGGTCTTTATGTGATCAGGATTCAATATTTAACAGTCATTAGAGTTTATTCGCTGTGCAGATGAAATATGGCATTGAATTTCTTGAATCTTGTCATTATACATCGTAATTTAGCTCATTTAATTTTGTAGCTGGTAGCTGCTTTGAGATCTCTCCGTGGGTAGCAAGAAGAGAAGTTTGGAGTTCTGTTTGAACTTCAATTTGAAGTTTGGCAATCTTGTGAAAGAACACCACTGTTGATCATGCCTATTTTCTAAGAGTGTTTCCAGAACATAATACGTAGGCAAAGTAACTGAGTAACTATGGTAACCCTTTCTACAAACCCTTTCCTGAACACTTTCACTGGCATTATCATTTTATCATTCCACTTGCCCACACTGGTGTCCCCTATTCCAATACAACTTAAACCAAAATTATGAGGTACTGTTGTGGTACAATGTTAGTGTCCCACACCTGGATCAGGAGGCCTGGATTCATGATGAAGGGCTTTTGCCCGAAACGTCGATTTTCCTGCTCTTCGGATGCTGCCTGACCTGCTGTGCTTTTCCAGCACCACTCTGATCTAAACTCTGGTTTCCAGCATCTACAGTCCTCACTTTTGCTTAGGCCTGGAATCAAGTCCCACTTGCTCCAGAAGTGTGTCATAATATCTCTGAACAGGTTGATTAGAAAAATTGTTTACATTTTTTTGAAAAAAACAGAAGTTATGAAAATGATCACAAATAACTTGATGGGGAATGCTTTTCATCTTCCAAAGTGGGCACACATAACTGTTCTTCTTTGACATTAGGCCTGATGTGTACTTGGATTTTTAGACTGGTCTTGATAAATACAACCAACAGTTTGACAGTGGCTTAGGTGTAGTTCTTCAAGCCTGTCCATAGCTTTATGGTGGAAGAACATATTTAAGGGGGAAAAAAATATCAATTTCCTGATGGCAGGTAACAATTTTGATAGTTCAATTTAGGAGCTTTCAGGCAGATTAGCATGCCCTTTTCCCATTCAATAGCCTGTCATGGCAACACATTAAAACCCCAATTGAATGGAATTACATTTGCAAATGTATTTATGTTCGCCATAGGCAGCAAACCTAGAAATCCGCAAACCAAGCTGTATGTATTCGATATACTTGGTGACATGGACTGTTTTCTCCAAGCCCTAGTGAGTAGTTGGCTGTATTTGGTTCCTTCAAAGACATGCTTTCTTTTTACACAGACTTTGTATTGATGAAGACTGAGTACATTGAACAGCTCAGTCAGAGGAACTCAGACTCCCACAATTTATCAGATTACAGTTTTAGGGTGAAGGCTTAATGCGGTCAACTAGACTACCCAATCGAGACAGCCACACTGGTTCAACCAAGCAAACCTAAGCAGGACAGGCAAGTAGTCTGAACTCAAAAGGAGGTTCAACATAGAATGGACAATTAATTAAATGGTTGTGCAATGTAAAAGGGTTCTTAAATTGACACAAAGTTCATATGACTGCAAAGGAAAGGAAGGGAATTAATCTCTAATTGCCTGATCATGGGAACTGGAGGGGGTAAACTGAGGCAGTTGTATTCCTACGTTGTGGCTGGTATTTCCATTTTTCTCCTTGTAGAAATCCAATGGCTTTCTTCTGCAGAGTTTGTTTGTTTTCTAGAATGTAGGCACGACTCAAACTCAATAAAGAGGATTCTAAACCTAAACGAAAAGTTGTTGAGAGAGAAAGAACGAGAGGCAACTTGCTCACTGCAGCAGATAATATATCTCTGTCCTTTCCAGTTCCAGCATCCACATACAAAGAGCTGGGTGATATGACCCCTCTCCAACTTGGTCAACAGCAGCCCAAACATAAGTTGTAACTTCTAAAGTGAAGTTAATTGGTTAATGTCTGGTATAGCTTCTCTTAGCTATTGGGAAGCTTAGATAATTAATGTTTAATGTTCTCCAGCACTTATCCCTGAATGGTTCATTGTTCAATCTGCATGAAGTAGGAACTAAACTCTTCACATCTGATGGGCAATCGATATCTCTGTTGAGGTTACTTTGTGTCTGTATGAAATGGAATGTGGTTATATAGAAACAAAGTAGCCATTTTAATTCAAAGTCATTTAGATTTGGTGAAGTAGCTTTTAGAAAAGTTTAATCTGTGAAACCAGTCCATGAAATTAAAAATTAATCTATGATGTAGCACATCTTCATGACACCATGAGGACTGAAGCACGACATGTAGGTATGTTTCCTTACAATGTGACAAAAACAACAACACACAAATGAACACTTACATACACATTTTTAACTTTACTATTATGGCTGTGCTGTATGGTAGATTTGATTGGTTAACTAAGTAAGTGTACGTTGAATTAATTGGATAAACATTTTTTTTCCCTTTGTTTGGTCGCAGTTGTAAAAAGGCTTTTTAGTATTTAATTCAGGTTCTCAACCTCATTGATTACTTTTGGGGTCAGGTATTGGTGCTAAGTAACTTTTCTCTTTAAATTTAATAATGAATCATTTGTGGATTTGTATGTTCTCTAGCACTTAGAGCTAAAATGTAACCATATTGCTATTGCTGCAGGTAGAATTGTGGCCAATAAGCTTCTATGGAGATTTTCCTGTATTATGCAAATGTTCTTCATGCATTTAGGTGTGGTTACAAGTTTTAACCTGTCATTGCTTTCACTGGTTATCTCCACAGTCCATGAATTGAATAAGTTTGCTTCTGGTACACTGGGCAACTACTGCTCAGGTGTGAGTGACATGTAACTTGATTTTAAGTACTGTCAATGTGTTTAGGCTTGCTTCATCTTCAATGAATTCCACATTTACATCTCTGCTGGGTTTAGATTTCAACTTGCAGAGTTGATACACCAGTGAATAATTTTACAAGGATTTCACTTGCATGCTACCTGTAGCTTGTACGAGTGTTGTTTATTTTAGGGTATGTTATCTTCCCTTTCCCCTTTATTTATGAACCTTCCCCTAACAGCCCCATATCTTTTGGGATACTATTGCTTCTAGTTGGCTATCCAACTCCCGCTGTACTCCCTTGTGGCTCTTCAACAAACTGCAGTGTTTCCCTCACTTTCTGTTTGCCTACTTGGGAACTTCTCTGGATTTTATTTACATCTGGAAAGATAATGTTGCTCACTTGACCTCTGGTTCAGTCCTTGCAGGCATTTTAAAGTCCATGAGTCCATCTTTGACTTCTTTTAACTCTGCTGGCCAAGATTTGACCTTCTTTTACCTTCATTGGGTTCCATTCTGACCCTTTTCCAATACAGCTAGCTGGTTTTATCTTCTTTAATTCCAAGAGTTTTTCTTTGACTTCCTTAACCCTCACATTTAAACCTTCTGTGGCTTTTAGCATCTCTGGAGAAGTCTGTGAGCTTTCTTCAGACTACTCAGTTTCCTTGGACTGCTCTTTATTTTAGAGGGGTACTATCTTCCCATCTACCATCTGGATCCCAACCAATGTAACCCTAGCATGAGAAAACCTGAGAATAAACCGACCAATAACGAGCTAATTCTTTAATTAAATTTTTACTAATGGTATCTCTATGCTCTGTCCTCCGAGTCCCTCGTTTGGTAAAAGGAGGAAGATTCCTCAAGTGAGAGAAAGCCAGATCCGGAGATACAATTTAAGTCAGAAGGTCTTCCCTTCAAGATGGAGATGAGGGAGGGGGTCATTAGTATGTGGACTTCTTTTCTCTAGGAAACAGTGAAGGCTGAGGCATTGAATTTAGTCAAGGCTGAGTGGGTGGATTTTTGATAGACAATGGAGTTGAGACTTTTCTTTTGGGGTGGAAAGAAAATGGAGCTGAAAATAGAATCAAATCAGCTGTGATCTTATTGAATGGCTGATGTAAAAATGGTTTACTCCTACTCCTAAATTCTTTTGATTAGTATCCACTCCATCAATATTCTGTCTTTAGTGTAAACTTTACACAATATGCTTCCTATCTGAAGACAGGTATAAAGTTTAGTACATCATCTATGTCCTTCCCCTTTACCTTTGCGTCCTTATTAGTGCCAATCATTATCATATCAGACTCTTTACTCATTCTATATTTATAAAATATTTGAGCATTTAACTTAATATTCCTTGTTAGTCATTGTCAAATTTCAATTCCCTTTTGTAGTTTTCTTGATGTTCCTGATTATTAATTGAATCTTGTTCTGACATTTGAGCAGAAAGTCTCTTTATCTATACTTTTTAACTTTTAGTTCATTACCATCAAGAGTAGGGATTCATGTTAAGTTTAAGCAGTTGCTTTGGATGCTCTACATTTCCCCTTCAAAAGAATGTACCAAGTTTGTATTAGAAGCATCTCTTCTGTGAATGCCTTCCAGTGCTTGATCATTGCTTAGAACTATTGCAAAACATTGCAGAGCGCAAGTTGAGGAAAATAATGAAGACTCAAAGAAGTACTCAGTTGTAAATTTGTCGATGTCCTTCATGTAAGTAGTAAAGTTCAAGACCTAGTGGACAAATAGCTCCATGGGATTATGAAGAAAGAGGCTGCATTAACAGATACATGAAAGGCAGGATTCAGTTCAAATATTTCTGTTTAACAACTATGCAAGAAGGATGGTGACAGAAGGAAAAAGTATTGATTAGGTTTGATGCATGCGTATTGTTAAATAGAAAGCATTTATGGTACAGTTCTTGGATTGAATCAACTTGGCTCAAGTTAAAAAAAAATCTGTTTTTCGATCTCTCTGTGTTGACTCCGTTCTAAGATGATTAAAATTAGCTTCTCCCCATTTGAACATTTTGACCTTAGACATTTCTGACTGTCTTTTCAAGTCATTTTAAATCAAATTGTGTTGTAGATGATGCCAGATATCGGGACGAGCTCCCACTGTAACACATTCCAGTTCTTCATTGCTTCTTCATTTCTCAGAACTAGATTCAACTCAGCTTCAATTCCTTATTGAGTTGAGAATATATTGATCAAGAAAGTTTTTCATGCACAATTATCAGAAGCTCTTCACCTTCCCAATCCTTAACATTATGCTTTTCTCCGTTTATCCACTAATCTTCTGATTTTATTTTTGTACATGCCTTTGAAGTATGTTGACAAATCTGTTCATCTATTTACCTTGCACTGTTGGGGCTCAATGAAAGCTCCCACTAATGTAAAGACGTCCTTGCTTCTTTTTAATTTTGCAGATCTGAAATATTGAAGTGAGTATCTATGATTTGTAGCAATAATATTTCAAATAAAGCCTGCACTGAATTAAATGTGTTGAAATTACATGTTTTCTGATTTTGTTTGCTGCAAATACCAATTTGTGTGTAATGTTGTACTGTCAGTCGAATATTATCTGTTTCTCATTCGGTATTTTTATGTCACCACTTATTAATAATCTCTAGGAGTACTGATTTTATTTGTGTCCCCGTGTTTTGAATTCTTGTAATTATACTGCAGAACATAAAGTCGAACAAGTTTCCAGTGGACAGGTAACTGAAAAATAGAGCTCTAATATATTTTCAGAAACAAAAATAGAAATTGCTCAATAAACTCAGCAGGTTTTGCAGCATCTGTGGAGAGAAAGGAGAGTTAATATTTCAAGTCCAGTACCCTAATATTTTCATACTACCTTTGTAATGTTGGTAATGTTTATTAAATTATGATACAGTGGTACATAATCTGGAACATTGTTCCTTATTCTTTGGGATCTATTGATGGACTGAACTTCCCTATTGATGGTTACAAATAAGATGCTTCAGGCATGATTGACTCTGTCTGTGTAAAACTTGGTTGGGATATTAGAAGGATAATCGTAACTGAGCTAAAGGGTGTTTTTTTAAGTTCCCTGTGTTTTCTTATATTTGTATGCAAATTATTCAGTGAGATCCCTGGTAAAGCCCTCAAGAAATCATGAACCTTAGGAGATTACAATGACATATGTTTTTGTTCCATTGCAAAATGAAAATTTCAACTGAAATTCTTATTTTTCACAGGCATAGCAGTCTGTTTGTAAACTGAAAGCTGTAGAAAGCTGTGATTCACAAACTATTTTAGCCAATTTTTCAATATTGCATAATTATTTTCAAGGAAAGTCTCACTCCAACTGGAGTGGATTGAGACCACTAACAATTTGACATAACTTAAAAACTTGGTTAAAATTAACAAGTAAAAACCAATGAGATGAGCATGTAAATGAGCTCACAACAAATTTCAACCCCAGTGTGAGTAAAAGGAAAGGTTTTATTGGAATCAGTGCATTGTATACAGCATTTATTTGTTAATGGTTAATTAAGGGGGCAGCTGTTCTGCTGAGAATTATAAACCAATGTGATAATCTGAGTGGATGTATGGTGTCATTAAAAATTGCTGTTGGTATTATTTGCTGACAAATGTTAAACCTGTCCATGTAAAGAATTTCTTTGTCTGTTATTTTATTGTAGGATCTTAAATAATTTAAAATAAATAGCACAATAAACCTGTGTTAAAATAGGAGAGAAACAACTGTCACAGGAGAGTATTAAATATAAGCGCATTACTACTGTCAACAGCAATTTCTAGGCTGATGTCTTACATTTCCTGCTGAAAACGATTCTTTTCTCTTCTACGAAGCTGTTTATTATTCTGTGGATCCAGCTCCTTTACAACCTGCAGAGGACAATGAATCGTTAAAGATCTATTTGAAGAGTTGTCATTATTTAATTAAAAGCTACAATGTTGTAATTACTTGTTTAGATCTCAAATGTAATTAAAACTCATTGCTGATCTTAATTGCACTAGATTGCATTAGCCTATGGCATGCTGCTATTCTTTTGACCTATGCATGTGTTAGTGCAATATAATTTGTTCTTTATTTGCTTTTAGTCAAGACAAAAATTGTCCCCAAAAATGTGATGAAGTAGACTTTTTTCACAGCTGTTAGGTGGAGAGATACTGGCTGTCATTTCCCCCTCCCAATTCAGAGCCTTGTATTTTTTCAATGGGAAAGTTGAAGCTATTATTGCTTTTCGGCTGTCCATTACCTCATGAACTGACATTCTCATACGCTTTATCAGTAATAGCCACCCCATCTTTCAGATAAAAATGAATGCTCAAAAAATGATAGAAGTGTGAAGTACACCAGCTCCATTCTGAAATTAAAATATTTTCACGCTAGTACTTACAGGTCCTATGTCTAATCGCTGGACATAACCAGTCAATCTAAAATACAGCAATTCCCCACTATTATTTGTTCCCTATTATTGAAAAGGTAAAAAACCTTGCACTCTTACTCTTATATAGTGCCCTTCACGATTTCATCATGTCACAAAATACTATGTAGGTAATGTAGCACTTTTGAAGTAATTTGACTGATGCAATATGGGAAATGCAGTATCCATTTGCACACAGAAAGCTCCCACAAACAGTATTGAGATAAAGTTCTGCTCGTGTGTAATGATAATTTTAACTGCTGAATGAACATTGGCAAGGAAACTGGGGATACCTCTCCTTCTCTACTTTGAAGAGACAGCAGTAGGGCTTTGTTTTGGCAGATTATTATTCATTTTGCAGTATTTTACTTTCTGCAAATATTTTGGACTTTTGCCATCAAGGTCCTAAGTAGTATCCCATTAAATACATATTCTTAAACACATTCAATACACTTTTTGAGGCAAGACTTGCCTTTTCAGTCCCCATTTTGGTTTAGAACTCTTGCTTTCATTCTTATGAAGCATATTACCATTATAACAGGCACTATGTTATTCCTACAATAGATGTCAAATGCAGCCCCATAAATTTGCAGGTTCATGCTTCTGACCTTATATAAAAAAACAGACATCAGCTATTTTCTAATCCTCTGGTGACACAGTTGTATTTAATGAGAAACAAAAAAAAGTTAGCCATGGTTTCCTCTGTTGCTTCCTCCTTATGAATATTCAAGCAATCTTGTTAATTAGCCATTGTTTCGTTACTAATATCTGTTTTGTCAATAGTCTCTGGTACATCTTTACCTATTTAACAAATCGGAAGAGCACACCAATACTAGTACATTGTAAAATGGAATAAACTTTACCATAACATTTTCATCATGGGTTCTTTTCTTCCACCATCATCTGCTACTTTGCCTCTCATGAACATACCCCAAAGTCCTGTTATTCCCTTGAAAGGGAACAAACAATAGTGATTAATGGTAGTGATTCACTTTGACATTCTGTGAACTTCTGCAGAGATTAGCTCTGTCATCGCTATAATATTTATACGCAGGGATGTGAAATATCAAAATTAAAATGTCCAAATTTTCAGATCATACTTTGTAGCAAGGGAAAGAAAATAAAAGGCAATAAAAGTCAATGCTATTGAGACACAGAACTTTATCAAACTGTTTGAAAAAAAGACCATTAAAAATATTCATTAATTCCTCAGTAGCACTCTTACCTTTGGGTCAGAAGGCCTGGGTTCATGTCCCCCTCCTGACATTTGAGCACAAACATCTAGGTTGGCACTTGCATGCCATACCAACAGCAAAGTGGATGAAATATGAATAATTTTTATAGTTCTAATTTTATACATTTGCATCAGTTGACTACATCTATTTGATTTGTTTCTTTTCTTAGTTTAAAACTTTGTCATAGTTGGTTCTACAATAGATGTACAGAAATGTTAAATTGAGGTCCTGCCTAAATATAAGGTACTTAAAAGATTCCATACTTCTTTTCTGAAGAAGAATGGGGGAATTTACTTTGGTATCCGAGTCAATATTTAACCCTCACTAAAACAGATTGTCTGGTCATTTAAATCATTACATTTCTGGGAATTTCAAATGCACAATTTTGTTTGCATACTTCCCATGTTACAAAAGTAACTGCATGTCAAATGTATTCCACTGGTTATAAAGTCCTGAATTGTGCTATAGAGATAAAGTCTTAGAATAGTTTTTTTGTTCAGACTGTCAATGGTGACAGTTGTCTTTATGGACTGTTGTGCTTCAAGAAGGCAGCTCACCACCATTTTCTCCAGGGTGGGTAATAAATGCTGGCCCAGCAGCGATACCCTAGTGCCATGAACAAATGAGAAATCATTCGTATAGCTTTAAGTGGATGAAATATGAATAATTTTTATAGTTCTAATTTTATACATTTGCATCTATTTGATTTGTTTCTTTTCTTAGTTTAAAACTTTGTCATAGTGAGGAATGGGAATTTAGCTGGGCCAATACTTCCCGAAAAGTCGATTCTCCTGCTCCTTGGATGCTGCCTGATTTGCTGTGCTTTTCCAGCGCCACACTCTCAACACCACTTACCAAAACTCTGATATAAAAACAATCACTTCCGTTATATTGTAAAATAATTGTAGTCCCTTTCTCATTTCAAACACTGTTCCTTTCAAATCCATCCAAATAATGCGATATTGAAATATTTTACAAAATTGAATTCTCAAACTGTTCCTTAAAGTTATTCTGATCAACTTTCCAGGTAGTCATTTATATTGTGTGTTTTAATACTGGACCTTTGTTGCTTTACTCATCCATGATTTGGGAAATCTAACTACCTTTGTCTATTGTGTCTGTAATACTTTTGAATAAGCTTCATACAAGTTCAGATCTGGACCAGGCATAACCATGGCTAACTTGGGTTAAAATACGTGAAAATTGTACTTGCACCTTTGAACCAAGTTTAGAAGTAATAGCAAATAGATGCTAAATTTAAAGCTGCTATTGTTGATGCATAGTTATTAAACAGAGAGGACAATAAAAGTACACTTGCACTTTATTGTCTAATTGTTTATGTTTATATTCTGAAGAACGTTCCTACAAGATGTTTAATATTCTCAGTGAACAATTAATATTTATGCAGCTTATGTGTGTACTAATGTTTTGCAGAATGATTTTGCTTCATTTAATTTACCTCCAAAGGGGCTGTGCATTTTCGGGGCACAGTTTGCAGAGAATGTCATTGGTGCTGAGAAGGTAGCTTCCTTGACTATAGCAAGTTCGTCTTTGACAGCAATCTCCTGAATTTTTAGGCTTTTTTCTGTATGTGCAAGAACACATTAAATAAAATGGCCAAGCGCTGAGAATATGTGATGATTTGGTTCTGCATGACTCACATATATAACAGGTAAGTTAAAATAATGAGGTGATATGACATTTCCTGTGTTTTCCAATTCAGACATTAGTATAATATAACTGATTTCTACTTTATGCACAGACTTAAATTCAGAAAACATCATGTAATCAAGTTTTGAACAAATGCCATTCTTGAACAATTGAACTGTGTAATTGAATGAACAGATTAATTTGCACCATTAGGGCAGTGTCATTCTGAATCCTAGCTGCAAAACGCTGTCCTAATGGGAAAAATGAGGCAGTGCATAGAAAATTCAAAGCGGGATAATTACAAACAATTTGCTTTACTATGCTTATGACTGCACCAAAAATAGATGAAGAGAAACAGCAAAAGAAATCACACCATGCAGTTTGAGTGTGCCAATACTTAAAGTGCTAGTTTGCAAATCCCTCCTACATTATTTCAGAGGTGTTTATCCATTTAGTATTAATTAGCTTAACTAATATAGCAGGGAGGGGAATTTTTTCTATTGAAATGCATTAAGCATTTTACCCATAGTGTGAATTTTAACAATTTAAGAATCATAAGGACAGCCTTCCCACCAGAAACTTCCAACTTGACAAAGCCATATTTTGATCCCCCTAACCAGATGCATGAAATAGCTGCAGAGACACAGAGTGACCTGAGGCAGGCTGACATGAAAGGCCCTTGAGGTTGCCCACAGCATCAAGGCAAGCCACTGGGATGGGGGAGACATTCCAAGACAGTTTGCTGGTTGTGAAATGTGAGTAACAATTCCCTTTCTTTTACATTACCTTCATGGGGCCTGGCAAACACTTGCTATTTTTCACTTACCTTCGAGGGTCTCCTCTTTTTCCCTTTTTTCATGTTTCAGCAAGTCAAGCGCATGCTGAGAAGTACTCAATGTAGTGGTTTACAAAATCATGAGAAGGTGGGAACAGATAGACGGGAGAAATTGTACCTGATCATAAAAGGAAAAAAGAATGGGGAACATAGATTTAGAGTGATGTGAAAAAGAAGCAAGGGTGATTTGAGAAAAAACTAGATGGGCTGAAGGTCTTTTTTCTGTGTTGCAGACTTCTATGACTCAATATTACATGGCGAGAAGCTAGGGTGTATAATGCACTGCACTTGAAACATGGTGCAGACAGGTCAATTGAGGCGATTGAGAGAACATGGGGTGATTTTTTTAGATGGAAATGGTGTGCAAGAATATAGGGAAAAGGCAGAGATTAACATTCATGAATAGAACTGGTGCAGACAGGATAAGCCAAATAGCCTCCTTCTACATTGTAACAATTCTATAATTGCGTAAAGACAGAACATCACTTTGTACCTTCGCAATAATATTAAATGATACTCAAATTTTACTTAATGCTGACATGAATGACCTCTAAAATGTTATGGACCAGGCCAGACTGCCTCAAAACATTTCAAGAAAGTAGCCCGAACCCTAACTTTGCTTGTTTTTTTACGCAGGTGTACAGTGGATATTCTATGAGAGATGCAGCTGGCCCAACCACCTAGTTTTAAACAAAACAGACTTTATTTGCAAGATCACTGAATGAAACACAAATAAAAGAGAACAGAATACAGAGTAATTTAACCTATCTGAAAATCCAACAGATTATCCCAACATAATGATGCTGTTCCAACTACTTTTAACAATCCCCATAAACACCCCTTGGCAATAAAGGTTAAATCAAACACAGGATCTTACATGAGAGAGAGAGAGAGAGAGAGAGAGAGAGAGATGGGATGGATATTCCACATGGAACACCTTCTTCCATGTCGCTGTTTCTTTGACCAGCAGCCTCAAAACTGACTGACTGCTTGCACTAAACAGCCAGACTGCTAAGACCCCAAACCAAACAGAACCGGGCATAAGCTGAGCTGGGAGAACTGGCCACTCGCTGAAACTTTATTGCTGGAACAGCACAGCAGGTCAGGCAGCATCTAGGGAACAGAAGATTCGACGTTTCGGGCACATGCCCTTCTTCAGGAATCCAGTTCAACAGAACTGGCCACTCCCCTTTCATTGCACAAGTGTTTTTGTTTAAACTTAAAAGCTTCTCCAAATAGATCACGGCAGACATTTCAGAACCTGTGTTGTAAAACACTTTTGAAAAAATAACAAGGGCAACACAACCTTGTTAAAGGAGCAGCATCATCACAAAAAATATCTTCTCTGTTTTTGCTGTACCAACACTAGGTGTTTATTTTGAGGCTGAAATCTACCAATTTCTAAGTTTGTATGAAAATGATAAGCTATTGGAAAAGAAATTGATATATCAAAGAAATTAAAAATGAATTTCATGATGAAGCTGGATGAGTCATGATGGTTCAGCAATGTCTGGTATTAATAGTTATTCATTGTTTCAAAATACTAAGATGATCGCTTAATCTATGCCATTTTGAACATGCCAAGGTATACATGAAGAATATTGTCCTAGTTCAAAATGGCATGAGTGTCATTAGGATTTAATTATGTATCAGAAGCCTAAACATATGACTTCTGGTCTTGCACTTGGCTTCAAAAGAGAATTCTGGCATATATAATAAAACTTGCTCTTTGAATCACTGTTAATATGTGAACATATATCTCCACTCTAAATAGAAGTATATTTTCTTCCCTGAATAAAGATGTGGTTAAAACACCAATGTGATCACTGTCAATTGAATGAACCAGGTCAAACCCATTGAACAGAAACTCAGGTTGGCCTTTTTCTTTGGATGAGTATCACAGTTTGTGACCTGCCTATGTATGTTCAAATTGAGATAAGGGGAATTTGTATTGGTAGATATTGCTACAATTGAGATGTTTGTAGAGTGAATAGTGCACCAAAGAGAGAGACTTTCAGGGTGATGAATATGCACAAAAGGCATTAGTGATGGCAGTGGGCAGGAGAACCATGAGACTTCACCAGCCAATGTGCCCAGCATTTGGTGCTCATGGCCATCAGTTTCTCATTTGTGTCCTCTATGTCACAACTCATCTGTGGCCTTGCCCTCTGGTGAGTTGGCACACAAATCAGTGTTTAACCTTGGCTTTGCTGCAGCCATTAATGAATCAGTGTTCAACATGTCGTTTTGAAGAGGTCTGTGCTGGTGGTCTTTCACTTGAGCTCCTGGGACTGCTGTAGCTAGACAGGCAGCAGGTTTTGAGTTTCTGAAAGCAGGAAATCCAAAGAGTTTGGAGTAAAGGAAGAGAGGTGATGTGGGAAACAAGAAATCATGCTAGTATTTTCATTTTCATTGTTCCAGCAAGTATTATAAGGGTGAGTTGGGAATTGAGAAGGTGCATGAGGCAGGAAAAAGCCACCATATACAATGTTCTCAGTGTCATTAAGGGCTATAAGCTGGATTGTAGTTGGCACCAAGATGCTGACGGCCAACTCCTCAACAGGATTCAGGAGGTGCAGGAAACCTTGTCAAGAAGCAAAGTTGTCTTCAGATATTCAAATGAAAATGATAGAGGTTGAATATGATACCTTCACTCCTTAGAAGTTCCTGTGATTGGAATTCCTTTAAGTCCTCTGCTGTTCACTCTATAAATACCATGATGACCATAAAATCAAGGCAGATTTGGCAGAACGCATTCTAGTAAATTATATTAAGTATGAAAAATAGTTTTGGAACACATTCTTCCTAAAGAAGAGAGTCTAGTTGTCAGACAGGAGGGATTCCAGACTGGGCAAGAAAGCAGTCTTTGTTATCCAGCTTTATGATGAAGAATGAACAATGAACAGAGATATAGAATATATAGTACCTTTAAACCATGCTTGTAAATTATTTATATAAGGATGATCCCACAACCTGGAATAAGACAACTGACAGAGTAATTGTTTAAATGTTGGTTGAAGGATAAAACCATTCAAGACATCAGGAGGATCTCCCTTCTGTTTGTGAAATGTTGCAATGAGAATGTTTACATCCAGCCTGAGACAGACAGGTGAACTTTGGTTTTATAGAATTGATCAGGTTGTACATTTGATGGTGTAGGACTTCCTCAGTACTATTTGTAATGACAGTCTGGATTGTGTATGAAAGTCTTTGCATTGGAGCTCAAATTGACCAAACTCTGAACTCACAGGCAGGAGATTTATGACTTTGTCAATATTTACTATAAATGTTTATGCTTTTTCATAAACTCAACATGATTTATTATTGGTTAGTTTCTAACACTCATCAGAAAACTAAAATTAAACGTTAAGGCTATACTGAAGTCTTCATTAATTAAGTAATTTCTTTGCAGTTCTTGTTGCTTCAGTGAACAGTGATTCAGAAATTTGATCTTTACTCTCTAACAAAGGAAAGGGATGGCAAGAGTTGACATATTCTGTGCTCTACATGCTCATCTTAGACCTGTGGGAGAAACATTCAAAACAACATGAAGAGGTCAGGGCTTCGGAAGAGCTTTTGCATGAACTTAGAGAAACTAAAACTTGAGTTACTACCATAGATTTGACATTTGAAAATGTAATGTTGACATACAGGGCTTCAGTCAAAAGAGATTTATCTCTTGTATGCTTGGCTTGTCAAAGTAAACATATAACTAATACATTTAATTTAGGTGCTAGTTTTAAAAAAAAAAGATTTTTGTATCTGCAGGGCTAATTGAAATGAACTAATTCACATATACCTCACTTACATGATGATTGCCTCCCAAAGCAATTATTATGCTCTGATCATTATTACCATACCACCTGAGAGAATGTTACCCTTGTGTTGTAGAATTGTTAATCATTCCATCTTATTAACTTGCAAATTCTGAACCATTCAGATCTTCATTCTCATTGATATTTAGAAAAAAGTTTTATAAAGCTTTGGTTTTAAGCAAGAAACATCATGCCATAAATAGTAAAATGTCAAGAGTAGTGGGAAAATATTTTATCTTGTATATTTTTAAAAAGCAGAATAAAGAAATAGAGCAAGAATGTGATATATAATCCTAGCAATGTTATACCCATTGATTTACACATCAATAAGCAATCTATTAAGAAATTGATCACAGCATGAGACACTGAGTCGCCCGAACTCCACAGCGGAAGAAGCTGATCAGCAAGATTACTTCAATGAATAATCTTCAAAAGAGTGCCTTGGAGCTTCACTAGTCAGACTGAAAATAGAAGCTCTGAATGAGCTGTTCACAGTTCATTGGCTCCAGACTATGTCACAGCTTTTGGAGTAAACATCGACAGAAAAGCCCTTGACATCAAGGCTGTGTTTGATGAGCAGGATAGTGAGCAGTCCAAATAAAATTGAAGTCAGTGGGAACCCGGAGAAAACACCTCACCGGCTGAACTCATATCTAGCACAAAGGAAAATAGTTGTTGGAGGCCAATCATCTTAGCTTCAGAATATCACTGTACAAGTTTCTTAGGGTTGCAGACTTAAGCCACCCATTTGCAACTGCTTCATCAATGACTTTCAATATATAATAAGGCCATATGTTCAGTTCCATTTGCAACTCCTCAGATCATGAAATAGTCTGCATCTCATATGCAATAAGATCTGGACAACATTTATATTTGGGCTAGTAAGTGGAACACAACATAAGTGCCACCTCAGTGCCAAGTAGTGGCCATTTCCATCAAGCAAGAATCTGTTCATCTCCCTATGACATTTAATGGCATTTCTGCTGCTGACTTGCTCCCCACGATCAATATTGACTAGTCACTGTTTCTAAACTCAACTGATCAGTTAACATAAATATTGTGGTGACAAGATTCTTTGATATCTTTGCAGACTAAAACAAAGTGGAGCACATGAAAAATTAACACCAGACTAAAACCAGTTTATTCTTGCATTAAAAAAATTGGTCATAAGGGAGTGATATTACAGTCTTCTCTCCTTAATGAGGATATTGTACAATATTCAAAATGTTATAGAACATTAATAAGACTCTTGTTTTCCACTCAATTGCAAATCTATCTTAACTCCTGGTTTCCTGTTCTCAAGGCAATATTTCCTTTCTTGACTCAAACATCCAGTGAAGGACCTTGATTATCTTAGCCTGAGACTGAGAAGTTTTCTGTAACAAGAATTGATTTTCCCTTGACTTTAATTAAATTGCATTTTCTCTTTCATCAGATATGTCTCTCAGACTTGGATCTGAACAGGTTTCATGCACAACTTTTATCAGAGTAACTATTGGCATTCTGCTTGTTGTCCAGCTATAAGATTACATTGATTTTTTTGTCCAACTTCCTCCTTCTTCATGAACCTTGGAAGTCAAAAGTATAATTTACATCTACCAACCTAACCTTCAATACCAAACATCCGGCCTAAGCATGTATAAGGATTATTCTTCATGAATGTGGTATTCATTCATGTTAACATTCTAGTTCCATTTCAGACTACTTTTTCTCACTTGAATCCTATCATGACTCTCTTTCTGCCTGCATCGTTTTTCGAGTCCCTGATTTACAGTCAATTTATGATCTTCACATAATCTTACATTATCATTTGCCCTTGGTATTACTGGCATAAACTGTTTAACCTTTACGATAACATTTCTAGTTCTTTCAATTCTTACTCTATTTTCTCCCTTAGAGCATAGGAACTGGACTGGGTCTGAACTGAACTGGGCTGGTATTCCTCTGAAGCTGTATGTTGGCCTGATGTCCTTGAATTAGATGGCTGTTTTATAAAATACTAATCATGCAGGTACATCCACAATGCTGTTAGGAAGTGCATTCTGGGTTTTTGATCCAATGGCTATTAAAGTCTTCTCTTTAACACAAATGTACCAATCATATTTCAAGGGTTGGTAAGATTATGTCTGTTAATGTCTGATTAATCACATTGTTAAAACTAGCTAGTGACATCTACATTCTAAGAATGAATAATAATTAAAAAAAGAATTTTCCTGGATATATAAAACTTTGGAATTAAGTTCAGTAATGAGTTTGATGCTCTTGTAGCTGTTGGATCATTTTAGATGTATTAATTGGGACATTTAGGTTGATAATTAATCACTAGGGTATGACAATACATTCTCTAAGCAGACACTTAAATATCTCATTGGTGCCATTTTATCTTGGTAATGGTATATAGATTTGGTAACGTAAGAGAGACTACCTGATACGAAAAGGATGATCTTACAAAGTGTTTGCCATGTCAAATGATGTAAGTACAAAGTGATATCAGTCAGATAAGCATTCATTTTGAAGAAGCCAATAGTCTCATGATTTGCGGGGGTCTTGAGATGAAATCAAGCCTCATTATTGCTGCAAATGTGAAAAGATGTAATGAAACTATCCAATGAGATAACTGAGATGAGGTTGTCTGCATACCAATTCTGTCTTTTATTTGCTGATTGAGAAATGTTTTTTTCACTGTCCTTAAAGATATTTAATTCCTTCTTCAACAGGAGATATTCACAGGAAGGTGAGTGGGAGGCAGCTACTTATTCTGGAGATTTTCTAATTCCTCAACACGGAAGACAGAGAGAGGTTTTTTGATGCTTTGTATTCACAAGCTGGCTGATTCTCTGCTACACTGGCTCCACACAAGTCATGGTCATCTAATCATGAGACAATCAGAGTGCCTTAGCTCAGCATCCATCAGTTCCTTGGTGTCAGCTATTCCTTTCACTGTTTCAGGGGAAATACAACATTGTATACAATTGACAATGTGCTCCAGTAAGCATGACGTTTTAAAATTGCAACCACCTCTTTGTCTCCTTGGTTTAAAGCAGTATTCTCCTTTTCACTGTCCAAAAAAGTGAAGGAAATAAAAATATGTGGTCTTTACATGCTTCAAACTTGGGGAAAAAATGAAATGTCACTTCAAAATTAATTTTATCACAGAGTATGTTTCACACAGCCAACAAAAGAAAGGCTTTCATCCATTTATCCTCATCCTCTCCTTATTCAGGTCTCCTGGAATATTTTAATATCTCTTAAATCCTTAACTTATTCCATTAGCCTACACTCAGGACAAGGCATCCACAATCACATTATCTTTACCCAAAATGTAAACAGGGTTGTACATTGGATGAATGATTCAATAGTCACCATCTGAACAATCTTACATTTTGAGATTTAAAACTTTCAATTAAAGTATTTTTTATAATCAAGAAGTTCTGCTGGCTTACTGCAGACAGTCGTTTACTCTAAATAAAAATAATGTTAATTCAGAATAAAAAAATCCTGTATCCAGATCTTCAGGTGAAACAGAATAAAAGAGCAAGTTCACTTGGTTCCGGAATGAATTTCACCGTATCAGTATCTAAAATTACATTGAGTTACTTGGAATTCCATGTCAATACTCTCAGATCAGAGTCTTCCTGTGATTCTGATTCAAGTAAATACAGTAGCATTCCAGTGTCAATGATATCATCCGCATGACTTGTGATTTTATAGCAGAAGGCTCAATAACTATCTTGGGTTCTATTATAAGGGCTATTGACAAATGCTCAGCCTTTCCTTCACTGGACAATGATACTATCTTGTGAACTATTAAAGTTTGTTCTATGATATTCTGTTCATTTCACTGCACAGAATTTACCTGCATTTCTTTTGTACACTGGTCAAAACTATGACTTCCTGCATACTGCAATCCAAATTTTATTCTGTATATGAATGATTTGTTACAGTAAGCATGACTTTTTAAAACTACAGTGATCTTTTTGCACAGTCTCCTTGGTTTAAAGCATTTATTTAGTTCAGTCTAGAAAGGAAGGAAATGAAAAGATGTGGCCTTGTTGTTAGGAACTGAGCAGACACCACCTATCAATGCAAGATGATGCATGAACTGTGCAAGTTTTAATAATAAGATTCGAGTTCAGGATGCCTGAGATCATGGACAGGAGGTAATGGTTCACAAGGGCTAATAAACATTGATCATTAATGGTTTTGTGCAGAAAAAACAAAACTGAAAATGTGAGAAGAATTTGAGTCCAGAAACCAGAACAAGAAATCTGTGCTCAATCAACCAGTATCACGAACTGACTGCCTGAATTGAATTACCAAAACAAATACTGCTTTTATTAAGTATTAGGCCAGGTTTTCTAAGGAGTGGCATCAATTGACATTGTGCTGCTGTTTTTTATACACTACAAAACAGCTTGACATTTCTGACGAAAGATTCTGGTTAGGGTTTCCTCAGAAACATGGGCATATTTTAAATCTGACAGGTTCCTCACGGTACAGGATTGTTGGGGAAAGTGAAAACATGGCCCCTTTTTCATACCAAGAGTTGCTGAATTCTGTGATTTAAATGTCCAGCAATACAGACAGACACCTAGTCAACCCTTATGAAAGGAGGAGGTATATAAGGCCATGTGTGGTTAGGGTTCAAGCTGAACAGGTTGCCAAGTGAATGGAGGGTAGGGTGCCAGGCTGCCAGATGGGTAAGGTGCCAGGTGGAGCAAGTGTTTGGTGGAGTGAGTGAGAGGTGGAGTGAGTGCTTGGTGGATAGATTGTCAGGTGTAAATGCAGCCAGGTAAGTGATGGAGTGGTTCGGATTGTTAGCGGTGGTCAGGGAGGTAAGGCTGTTGGGTATCATGGATTGGATGGTGTCAGATTTGGTGGCAGGGTGTTGTGTCTGGTGGTAAGGGAAGATGGTTTTTGGTACTGGGTGGAGGGTCTGCTGGTGAAGCAAGTGATGGAAGGTGTATGTTGTGCTCAATATTGGGTGAGGGCAGGATCCACTGCTGGGGCTGTCTAGTCCTGTCTTTTGTATTTTAAATTTTTTTTTTAAACTGAACCTGCTGATCAATCCAGTGGATATGTGGATATCTTCATCAAGAAAAAATGTCAAATATGGCCTTGGCATTTTGCTTCTGACTAGAAGCAAGACCAGATGTAAAATGTTGTCAGAGATAGGGCCTCAACAATTGGGCACTGTTAAACATTTGGAGATTCTATTAAAATTTATGATCAGACTTAGATAAATTTTGACAAGCTGTATGGATATTTATATGCAAGAATATAACATGGAATTTAACAGATCATGTGCAAGGCTACATATGTTCTGCTTGGAGATTCTTAACTCAGTGCTTGCCATCAAATCATTGGATTGTGCTGAGATGTTGAACATGATATTAAATTTCTGGACAGATGTCACAAACTTTTAAAAAAACTTCGAAAACATTACTTTCCACCAGCTTTTAATGTACAAATGGGACATTCAGCAGTCACATTAAATATTGAGGATTTAGTTATTTTCAACATTTTAAGACTGTTCAGGTATAAGACTCAAGCATCAATGTAAAAGCAGGATCATAACCAGAAGCTGTGTTGGTAAGGAACCTTGTGTAGTTATGACAGGCAACAGGTACAGGGACTACAAAATCGAAGAACAGACCAAGAATGATCGACAGCTGTTTTTAGATGTGACTCTGAATATTATTAGCTACATGGAAATATTATGAACTGTCGACATACAGTTTTACTAGTTAAAACTCTAACCCTTTTATAAATCTCCCCCTACACATGCACACATACAGCCACCAAAAAACACGGGTGTTATGAACAGAGGGAGTTACAGAGTCATGTAGTCTACAGTACATAAAAAGGCCTTTTGGCCTTTCAAGTCTGTGTCGGTCAAAAACAACAGCCTCACCATTCAAATCCCATTTTGCAGCACCTGGCCCATATGTCTTGTCAAAAGAAAGACTGGGATGACAGTTCAATGGTCCTGGACCATAGGATTCACTGAGATGATCCTTTTGGCTTGTTAGGTCATGCTGCCCATTGAGATTCCTTCTCCAGATACTTTGACTTGCTTGCAGAAAGCATAGGGTGACTAGCTCATGTTTAAAAAAATCTCTGACTTATTAGTTTAAAAGTCACTAAATTGGCTTTCTTCAGGCTTGAGGTGTTTTCAACTATACAAAAAAGGATAGTACCTTCCTTTGTGGTGGTCCAATAACTTCTGCTATCTTATTCATAACCACCAAATTGTTCAACTACCTGGGACTAAAACAAATAGCTCTTGGCAGACAGAAGGCCTTTGTCACCTACAACTAGTCACCTATTCTACAGACCAAACAGCTACCTGTTGCCAATAGAATTCCATTATGTGCACACTGTCTGGCACCAGTTCGTCTGCAATTAATTAACTTTAACAAATTGCAGTGCACCTCGCTGTTACAATAAGTTCAAGTAACCTGCTCTTAAAAGTGCAGAAATCCCTATTACGATCTTTCATTTTTAAAGCAGTAATTTGCTATTTCAGTCCACAATCCAAAATGCAAAAAATTAAAATATAATCCTTACACTATGAAGTTAGTCATTTTTAGCCATGTTTCACATGCCAATCTTCCACCTGGATATTCTAATGTGGCAGGATTTATCATATTTTTGGTAAGAAAGAATGGAAAATGTTATCCATCAGTCCAAGAAGCTGAAAAATTAAAAAGCAACTTAGCAGCAGGGACATGCCCACTAGTAGAAGCAAGAGAAATTGGGCTGTACTTGTCTAATAATCTGAAGGAAACCTTTTATAAGGAGCAGTCTGAGAGAAATTTGCACATAGAATGTTATATGGATAAATGTTCTTTATGGGATAGTTTTATTCAAGAAAGGTGTCACTGAAGGAGAAAGTTTGAGAATGATCTTGTTTGGGGACGGAGAATTGCTGCTGTGTTCCACCTCCAGAGTCATGGTGTTCTACATCACTTTCTGCGATCAACAGTGATTTAAGAGAGGCGCCCTTAAAGGTACATATACATCACAGCAACAATGATGAAAGAATGGCAATGTACGTCTAAGTCAAGGTGGTGTGTGTATTGGAGTGGAATTTGTCAGTTTTTTTTTAATAGAGTTATGATGCTTTTACATTTCTGTAATTTTGTGATTCTGTGTATTTTCAGATTTACCATAACTCTGGAGTGAAGTGAGTACAATGCACCATTATGCTTTAGCATACCTGTGATCAGATCAATGGACTGACTCAGTGCCATTTCATTACAATACTTCATAGAATCATGCACCCACAATATAGATACGTCCTTGAGGTTAATACAAAATATAGATATTTATCAGTATGTATAGTCTCAAATAAACCTGAAATATCAGACAACAATTTCACAATCTCAGTAACTATGATTGTACTTGGTTGTGTGTATTCCAGTTTGTTGATAAACAAAGCGACATTGCTCCTATCCTATTTTGAATCTACACTAGTTAGTAGAATATGTAAATGTTTTTGTTATTTACTGCTCAACATTGGTCAGTTTGGCAACTAACAGAAATGCAGTACAGGATATGTTGTGATTCTGTTCGCCAAGCTGGAAGTTTTTGTTGCAAACGTTTCGTCCCCTGGCTAGGAGACATCATCAGTGCTTGGGAGCCTCCTGCGAAGCGCTTCTTTGATGTTTCCTCCGGTGTTTATAGTGGTCTGTCCCTGCCGCTTCCGGTTGAAGACAGGAAGGCAGCTAACAATCCGCATACATGAACATCAACTAGCCACGAAACAACATGACCAGCTATCCTTATATTGTAATGAAATATTGGTAGCTGGCCTTTTTATTTTGTATGACTACATGACTCACTCATGATTTGTTGTGGTTCTGTTCGCCGAGCTGGGAGTTTTTGTTGCAAATGTTTCGTCCCCTGGCTAGGCGACATCATCGGTGCTTGGGAGCCTCCTGCGAAGCGGCAGGGACAGACCACTATAAACACCGGGGGAAACATCAAAGAAGCGCTTCGCAGGAGGCTCCCAAGCACTGATGATGTCGCCTAGCCAGGGGACGAAACGTTTGCAACAAAAACTTCTAGCTTGGCGAACAGAACCACAACAACGAGCACCCGAGCTACAAATCTTCGCACAAACTTTGAGTACAGGATATAGCAAAACCAGTATCCAATGGTAACAAAAATGGCAATCATCTAACAATTACATTGGAGATACAAATTCAGAACATGGGGTTAGAAATTCAGTAATGCTGTGATGTTTACAGTGACGTTTCCTAGTTTACTCTATATTCATGGACCAGGTAGGTCACTATGTTCCACACCAGACGTGTACCTATCAAAGTGACAATGGACAGAGGCAAGCAGTCTGAGTGAGCATCAGAATTCAAATTGCATTGCAGAATTTCTTTGGGTGTTACTGACTACTTTGTGTTGTCCCCTTCACTGGCTTAGCATATTGTTTCTCAGTAGAAAGGGATAGCCTTCCATTAAACTACAGCTTAGTTCTCCATCACAGCAGATAACTAACCTCACCATGATTTGTGTCCTTTTTCAGGAAGTCAGACAATGGAAGGCAGATGTGAGCTCAGCTCAGGTTGATACAGTTATGGTCAGTCAAATAATGCTGCAATTTCAGGATGGCTCACTCACTCTTCCTGACATGGGACAGGGATCTCAATACATTTGGCACCTGAAATGTGAGGGAGATGTGCAACTTTAGCTACAATGAAGGCCTGAAAGAGACATATGGCAGCAGGAAGTTTCTACAGTTAGTCATGCAGACTGTACCTCGTAGGATAGAAGTGAAAAGGGAAATAGAGTTAGGGATGTGAAGAGATTTGACGCAACACATTAACTAGTCCTGCCAGTTGTCATAGCCAATTGCCATCATCCCCCAACCTCAAGGTACGCAGAGCGGATGGCTCTTCTCCAGTTGCCACCAAATGTCTGAATGACATTGTGTGCAACTTTCCCCTACAAGAAAGTAAAGAGTGGGGATGTGTGTGTGTTCTATGGGTGAATAGGTTACTAAAAGGGCAGAGGAAATGTTACAAGATCACCCTGAAAGTCTCTCTAAACAAATGCAACATCACCACCCACGTGTGCGAATTACTTACACCAGAACGTACGCGAACTGGAGGAGAAACATCTGCGAAGATACCAATCACTTTGAGCACCACTTATGGAGTATGTGAAGGCCAAGTGTAAGCAGGGGAAAGAGCGGACTAGAATCCAGAGCGTCACACCCATTCATCTATCTTAAACCCTACCTGCCCAACAACAGCAGAGTCTGCAGCTCCAGGGTCGGACTATTCCAACGCCCTTTCCCTCCCCCTAAACGCCAGAAAAGGAGCAAGTCCCCATTGACCCTGAAGGACTGACAAAAAAAAAGAAGGAAGTTATGAGTGCATAGGGCATAACTACAAAATGCGAGGCGTGGTGAAGTGAGAATTGATTTACTGATGAAATTGGAAGTGGAAACTGTGCATAATAAGGAGAGGAGATGTTGAAATGATACGTGATACAGTCAACATAGGAGAGTAAAGGAGGTCACAGTGGGCCGTATTGTCAGTACTGTGGCAGCAGATGCTAGGAGAGAGTAAATGGGGTGGGAACTGAGTTCCTACCTGACTAACATGCTGCAATTGTTAGATTTCTTTTCTCATTGCACCCTTGCAGCAAAGCACCTGGCATTGACCTGTTCAGTGATTTCCTTCTGCTGGTTGAGGAGAGATTGCTTGAAGCCTTTTCTGCCCCAACTCTTATCATACCATTGCACCAAACCTGAACACTTCCCACTGTCTGCACCAATCTATTCTGTCCTTTCTGGATCTCTTTTCCATCTGGCATTTTCCTGCTCTCTACAGCAGAATGCAGTACTCTTTAAGAAGCAGCTGATTATCATTACATAGCTTTCTCAGACCTACACAGGCCAAGAGACAATAAGGAGGGGATTTTGGGCTGGCAGTATGGCTATAGCACAAATTTTGCTTGGTTAGTACACCCTTATGAACAGCCAAATATTAGGCATGAACCACCCCATCATGCACCCATTCTTATGTGCGAACAGGCTGCTAGACTACAGCGAAGAGGGTTACCTCAGATTACAACAGGATCTGGACCAGATGGGCCAATGGGCTGAGAAGTGGCAGATGGAGTTAGATTCAGATAAATGTGAGGTGCTGCATTTTGGGAAAGCAAATCTTAGCAGGACTTATACACTTAATGGTAAGGTCCTAGGAAGTGTTGCTGAACGAAGAGACCTTGGAGTGCAGGTTCATAGCTCCTTGAAAGTGGAGTTGCAGGTAGATAGGATAGTGAAGAAGGCGTTTGGTATGCTTTGCTTTATTGGTCAGAGTATTGAGTACAGGAGTTGGGAGGTCATGTTGCGGCTGTACAGAACATTGGAATATTGTGTGCAATTCTGCTTTCCTTCCTATTGGAAAGATGTTGTGAAACTTGAAAGGGTTCAGAAAAGATTTACAAGGATGTTGCCAAGGTTAGAGGATCTGAGCTATCAGGAGAGGCTGAACAGACTGGGGCTGTTTTCCCTGGGGGGTCGGAGTCTGAGGGGTGACCTTATAGAGATTTACAAAATTATAAGGAGTATGGATAGGATAAATAGAAAAAGTCTTTTCCCTGGGGTCGGGGAGTCCAGAACTAGAGGGTTTAGGTTTAAAGTGAGAGGGGAAAGATATAAAAGAGACCTAAGGGGCAACTTTTTCATGCAGAGGGTGGTACGTGTATAGAATGAGCTGCCAAAGGATGTAGTGGAGGCTGGTACAATTGCAACATTTAAGAGGCATTTGGATGGGTATATGAATAGGAAGGGTTTGGAGGGATATGGACCGGGTACTGGCAGGTGGGACTAGATTGGGTTGGGATATCTGGTCGGCATGGACGGGTTGGACCGAAGGGTCTGTTTCCATGCTGTACATCTCTATGACTCTATGTTACTCTTTTGAATAAAGTGAAGTTTTGGTTTTAACTGTCATGGCAAAATGTGAAAAAAAGAGACATTTTAATGCTTTACTGCTCAACAATTCTATAGCAGACTTATCCTAAACCTTTTTAGCACAAAGTTCACTTCCTGTATAAATAATTAAATATTTTCTGAGGAAGGTTGCCTAAAGTATAATAGTACTCATATTCCCCTTTAAAGTACTGAGGTCTCATTACATGCGCGATTTCATTGAATAGTCAATTATATGACTAAAAAATATTTTTCAAACCAGACAAAAATGTTGGCTAATTAGTACAATATCCCTTCATGTTATTGCTGTCATACCTTATTACAATCACTGAGGACTTGTAAGATGGGTGAGTTACATGAAAAGAAATGCTCTCTAGATGTTTACTGATTACAGCTTTTGGATGGTCTGATAAATGACTGGCTTCTCTTTAAACTGAGCTGAGACTATTAGGAATTTGACATTGTGAACTGTCCTGGTAGTGAACCATAAAACCTTTTAGTATTCTAATTGTAACTCTTTTGGCTACATCAAATACCTATTGAGGCCTGTAACAAGCGATGTCCAAGCGAATGTGGTTAGCAAAAAGCCAGTGGATCCGAAGTGAGAAAAAAGGAATCAGAATTCACAGATTGAATTTTGAACTCAAAAGATTGAAGGTCATGTTCATCATTTTTGGAAGAGTTTACTTGCAGGTTTTCTGCTTTAGGCCTATAGACGTCAATTGAATCGTAATGCGCTGGATCAACGAAAATGCCATTATACTCAAAGTTTTACAACGTGTAGCAACATATTATTTCAGGATCCAGAATTGCATCATTATTATGCCAATGTTCTGCACATTTCTTATCCTCTTCTTGCCTGGAATTCAGCTCTTAATAGTTCACAGTACATAAGATGAAGTTTCCTTCTCATTAACAGGCAGCCATTTTTATATAGCAATCCAAAAGGTGAGAATTACAAGCCAATTAAACTGATGAGAGGATCACAACTGATTGTGATTCTGTCACCAATTTTAAGAAGCCATACATAGTTTACTTGTCCATAATTATAGAGTACATCAACACAATGAAAACCCGCAGCAAGTATATACAGCCTCACTTTGCAGGTTGTATCTCATATACAGTTATGCTGTGTCAGAATTCAGTTATTACTGACTAGAAGAGAATGAGACATAATGGGAAATAATGCAAGCCTGTCTTAGACCAGAGGCTTGTACATATTCATTGGAGGAATGATTTTCCCATGACAAAAGCCACTGTAGAAACAAATATTTCTTTAGCATTGCTATTATGCGTTTTAGTTTTAAAATGTTCTCTTGCCCTTTCACCTTTGGAACAGAATGGCTCCAAAATTTGTAAAATGGCATATAAGACAACTTTCTTCTTGATCTCTGTTGAAAATTCCATCTGAAATGAGGGCCTTTAAACAGCATCATTAATGTTTATTTGACAGCACAAAGTAGCAGACGAATCAAATGGACAGAATTATGTTCTGAGACATTGCATGGCATAATGAATCATGGAGAATAGTTTTTTTTCTGAAGTCACTTAATGTCAGTCCAAGAATAAATGAACGATTGAGAAATGAGCCTTTAAAGAAGGCATACCCTCTATAATGATTTCCTAATCATCAACAATGAAAAAAAGGAAGTGCTTGGATTTATATAGCATCTTAACTCATCCTCGGATGTCACAAAACACTTTACAACAAAATTGATTGCATTTTAATTGTTGGAATGCAGCAGTGAATTTTATGAAACAAGGCTTTGCAAACAGCGAATGAATGAGTGCATAATCTGATTTTAGTACCGTTGAACAAGAATTGTTGGGGAAGAAACCAGGGGAGTTCTCTGCTCTTCTTTAAATAATTCACAGGGTTTTTTTTCTGTTAAACTGGGAAGTGGAAAAGGGCATCAGTTTAACATCTTATCCAAAACCTGGAACCTTTAGCAATGGAGTGCTTTGTTACTATTTTAATTATGAGCTTATATCCTACTATGGGGCATATACCACAACCAGCAAAAAGTCCTTGCATTTATATAGCACCTTTACCATTGAAAAAAGTTTGAAGCTGCTTTACTGGCATAATCAAAAATATGAATGCCAAGCTTCTAATTCAGAGGTAAAATCACAACCAATTAAATCAAGCTGACGCACTCATTGTAGATTGCTTTTGATGTAATTAAGATTTGTTTTAATTTAGGAAAGTGCAACATTGTTCTGACTTGATGAAACAAGTAGAAAGCATGACACTAGGGAAAATCCTTGACTATCCAACCATGTTGCCTGACTCTATCTCTGCTGCCCTTATATATGAGACAAAGGCAATACATGGTAAGCAACCAAAGGATTAAAATACTTTGTATTAGAACCTGATTGCCATTGTGTTTTCTGAGAAAATTATTTCTACCACCAATAAGTATGCAGCAAAATTTATAACTTTAATTTTTTTAAATCTAGTTAAAATCTAGTTAAAAATCTAGTTAAAACAGTAGTTTTGAGTCTGTGAAATATCAAGTATAATCGGTATAACTTATAAATATCACCATAATTATCAAAAATGTCATTACTTTCTCTAGTGGCATTCTATTGAAAATTATCATGGTCGAAACTGCGTGTCTTCTACATTATCAGATTTATAATAGACCTATGATCTAGTGCCAAATGTAGGAATTACAGGGCTCAACATGTAAGTTAATTGTATTTGGTTATGAGTACACCTCAAAATGATTGTAGCAGACATTGCCACAGTTATCATGCTGTGACTCAGAGAAGATGAAATTCATCTGGGCAGCATGATGTGAAGACCATGACCCTAGCTTTATTTTAAATTGGGCTTTGGGCCTCATCCTCATTCAGGCAGTGTGCTGTGAAAACATTCGAGGTGGCCTGATGGTTCTCCCTAATCTGTCTGGCTTTATAGGTATGTTCTAGAAGTGAAAGTGAAAGGGAGACAAGGTTGGTGAGAAGCCTGAGCTGACAGTAAAATACATACAAGCGTCCAGAGAAATAGGACGGTTAAAAGACTTCCTCACTCTTTGCAAGTTCTGGCAGTCTCCTTCAGAAGTGGTTTGGATTGAAGGCCAAGAACAACCGCCTGAAACATGTATGGTGGACACTGTGCCTATTTGCTTTACTCACTTTTCTTGAAGCTAAATTTCTGCTGATAAACAAATGAACATACGAAAGAATTGGACAAGATAAAGCAGCTGGGCATTTTATCCTGCCTCACTTAGTCACAATGTCTATAGCTTCATGGTCAATGTTGCACAGAAATATATTTCTGTCATCAGAAAATGAGGCACCTTTAGTTTATAAATTTGAAAACACATCCGTGACCATTTAATGTAATTTGACATTAGTGAATGACTTTTATAGCCTTCCGTATTGCCATGATACACAAGGGCACTGCTGAAATTCCCAGTTTATGTTTTAGTTAACAATCTTAATTGAGTGAATTGAATTTTAAATTTTGGGGAGGAACATACAAATTTCAACAATGGAAAGTACATTTATATTTTACCACTAGGTGGTGCTACATTCACAGTATTTTAACCTTGGCAACAAAATAGTCAAAATGAACAGAAATATTTTTCATTGTGCAATTTCTTGAGATAACTACATGCTTTATTTGTTGTTTTGTACAAAATAACGCACACAAAAAAGCACCATTGTGCTAAGTAATGAATGAGATCCTAATATCTTATTAGCCAAATTAATGTCTGCTGATGTGTACATGTTAACATGTTTTTTTTAAAATTGTAGGTGCTGTGAGAGAAAGTTAATAAATATTACAAATCTGGTTAGGGAAAAGATTAATTTGATAAATAATGTGCATGACATTTTTTTCCTAGGCTGAAAATATGACATTTTGTATATTAGTGATAAAAGTCACCTTGCAATGGCACTATGGTCCAGCAATATTTGGATGCTGATCCATATGATGATGATTAAGTATTGACTCATCAATGCAAAGCCTTTCATCTATATAGTGAAGAGAAAACTGCAGAAAAATACTACAATTGCCTGAAATCTGAAATGAGAAGTGCTTTTGTTGAGAATGCACGTTAGGTCGATTGGCATCTGAGAGCAAAATGCTTTGATTGGGATCCTTCATTAGAATTAAACCAAAAAAGTTAATTATAAGATATTGAAGTCTTACAATTTTTTTCTTACTGAAGCATTTTATTATTATTATGACAAGGTGAAGATGATGTTTTCTTTTCCTTTATTCTTAAAGAGGTGTCAATACTACTTTTGAATGACTTAAGTTTTAGATATTGCAGGAGTAAATATGATTTATCTCTGATGGAAAAGTAGAGATTTTTATTGTTGACCAGAACTATTGTCAGATTCATAACAACTTTTACAACATCCATACAATTATTTCTGTTTTTATCATGAACACATTCGTTGCTCAACCATTTAGATTGATATGCAAACATGTGTATATATGTTAAAACATGAAAGTGTGGTCTGCTCTTATCATGGAAATAATTTGAAATAAAGTTTTCAAGAGAAAAATGTTCTTGCTTGATTAGGTCCTCGTACATAAACCATTTATAATGAAGAAAGCCCTTGGGTCCATACAGATCAGTTAACTGAAAATATTTGCATATTCTGAAATGCTGCCTCCTTCGTTTCCAAATTCCCCATTAGACGAGCAATTAATTTTAATCCTAATTGCAGGTATACAGTGTGTGGCAGTTGCAGCAGATGTAGGCAAGCCTGAGGACGTGAGAAAGATGGTTGATATGGCTGTGGTTAAATGGGGCACGCTTCACACAGCTTGCAACAATGCAGGAATAAACATGAACTCAGTGAGAGAAGAGATGCTGTCTGCAAAGTGGGGCAAGACTTTTGATGTCAATCCATGAGGAGTAATTATGGGCTGCCAGGTGTGTACAATGCATTAGCCTTTTGTGTGGGCCAAAGGTGAGACCTTTCTTTTTGCCCCAGGCACCACACCTGCGGATAAGTACAACTGAGTTTAATAAACTTCATTTTTGTTATGTTTAAAACTTAATTGAATTACGATTCAAGTTATTACAAGAAAGGTTAAATGAGATGAGCAATTTTAAAAACTCAGGAATTTTAAATGGTAAGATTTAAACTGATCTGTAGGTTACTATGGAACATTATTCAATGTTTTCTTCTGAATGCTCACAGTGTACTAGAACTTGAATGTTCAGCTGTTGAAATTTATCTTATGCTAAGCCTGTCAATTAGTTATACAGTAAATATTTGGTCTAATCCAAGTGGAATTGTTGTAAAGACAAGTATTTGCAAGAATGGGTACCATTTTTTTTATCAAGAACGGCACATACTGAAACTGTTTGTATTCTCCCTCAATTAGTACTTGAACTCCAGTCTCGGGAAATACCCTGCATGAATCAACCATTTCCAAGAGCTTTGTTGCACACATCCTGATCTACATTAAATCCCACACATTCATCATCCCTATCTCCATTGACCTGCGAGAGGTTCCCAAATGCAAACCAGCTAAATTCAAATGCCTTGTCATAATTTATAAATCTAACCGTTGTCTTGATCTATTTCTCCTCAAGGCCTATATACCTATATACCATTTCACAGCCCTTCAGCTCCACCTAACACCCTCCAATTCTCCATATATCTGAGTTAAGACATCTGATTAGCCCTTCTTTGGCATATCATTGGTGGAAAAGCTCTTCAGTGGCTTTGCATTTACTTTCTGGAGCACTCACTAAGTCATTTTACTACACTGTCCACCTTTAAGAAATCACTTCTGTTCTCATTCGTTTGACCAAACATTTTGTGACACCTTCCCCTCTTTTTTTCCAGACTTGGCATTAATTTTTATTAAAACTATTTGTGAAATGCATTGGAACATTTTATTTATATGAAATGCTGTGGTTACAGTAGCTTTTCAATCTAATCGCTATTTTCTATAATAGGATGATTCTTGCTGCCAACTGTGTAGTCAAACAAACCACATTTTATTAGGTCTCTGTAGCTGAGTACTCTTCTATCCATAACTCATGAGAATCAACGTGCAATCCATATTGGAATTTCTGACAGATTTTAATAACCATTATTTTCTCTACCTGAGAGAATAGCTACCACTTCAGCATACTGAAGAATGACTGGGGAATGAATAATATTGGGGAAAATGGCAAGAACACATGTGGAAACCCATTATAGACATTGTACAATTTCCCTTTCTAATGAATGCAGTGGGTAATAAAATTGTATAGGTTGTTCAATGGGCAACAGATTCAAAGGATGCACTGATGTGAATTTTCTGTCTCATCAAGGCTGAATTTCATTACCATCCTTTTTCTCATTGCAACTGAACACTAAATATTTCAAGTAGGATACCTCAAGATTTAAAACTTAAATATAAGTTCAAGAATATCTGAGAAATATTGATCTGAGTAAATGGCAAGAAACTGAAACAATGGAGGAACAGATAGACTTTGCAGTCCAAGTAATTAATCACTAAAATCTAGTGGGAAGGTACAAAGAAACATTAAAGGCTAATGGCCTGCTAGTCTTTATCTCAAATGGGACAGAATGCAAAACATAATGTGTTACAGCTGAATTTCTGTTTAGATCCCAACAATGTATTCAGTTTTGGAAACCATACCTCAGAATAGATACTTTGGTCTTACAGAAGATGCAAGGTAGACTTACCAAATGATATTAGGATTAAAAGAGTTAGATTATGAAGACTAGTTGTAGACTGAGTTTTTGTTCCCTTCGGTTTTTAAGGCAAAGGGGTGGACAATGGGAAATATTTAGTAAGATTGAAGAAGTTGATAGTATGCACAGAGTATTTTTTCATTCTAGAGGGCAAATCCAGATCAAAGGGACATAATTTTATAATTAGAATTTGGCCATCCAGCAATCATGTCAGGAAATGCTTCTTCACACAAGGGATAGTGGAAAATTGGAAACCTCTCCTCCAAAAACTGTTGAAGTTACAGCAAATAAAGATTTTAAAACAGACACTGCATATAAATAGACATATGTATAAATTGGATATTAAGAGTTATATTATTAAGGTGGATTAATGAAGTTGAGATATATAACAGTGATGATGTAACCAAATGCTGATCAGGTTTGTGCAGATGACAATGCTTCTTCTTTCTATATTCTCTAAATTTCTACGTATATGAAGAATTGGGACATTTGGCTTTTAATATTGACATAGCCTGCCCTACACAAAGAAGGATATATCTTTGTGAAACTGTAATTCAGCTGAACAGTATTTAGCAATTATTAAACTATGCATAGCTACTGGGCCATTCTGTATTTAAATCTTAATGAAATAAATAGATCAATGCTGCATTGATGGAGCTATAACACTTGTCAGCTTTATTGCCTGCCTCATTCCAAAAAAATGGCTTCCTTGTATTCTGGTTTAACAGCGAGACCAGAAAGGACTTGCCTGCAGCAACATTCCAGCCATAGCCAATAGTGTGCCATCATCCTCTATCAAGCAATCTCTAGAAGAGACAAGCTAATTTCAGGGGTCAAGTGAAAAAAAAAGTTCCAGATTTCTGACTATCATGCCACACTCCAATGAAAAGTGACATACTGAGGAACTAGCAAAACTATCCTCATTGTGACAATTAATTGGGACTTGGACTTACGTCCATCTAGTTAAAAGGCAGCATTTCAGCAAAGGATTAATTGGCATTGGGCCCAATGTTCTTAGTTTTGTTTTTGCTGAAATCATTGACAAAAGTAGATAGTTTTGGTTATAGACATGTGATTTGGTTGCTCCAGAAGAGCAGCATAAAGGGGAAATGCAGAAATGGAGGAAAAATGATCAAACATTGTTGACTATTTTACTTGGAAGAAATTAATTGTTAAGAACCAGCAACATGATGCTTATGTCTGCATTTGACAGAAAGACTGAAGGGTATGTTGTATTACAGTGGGTGCTTTCCTTACACAAGAGCATAACCCACCTGAAGAGGGTGAACTGTAATTTGTTATCCTGCCAATATTGGTATGTTCACGAAGCAGTAATTTGTCTTTGCAAAAGTTCTGTCAGAGGCTGCGGGATGTGTTATGCTGAAGCAAGGATATGGAAAGATAATTAACACTGCATTTTTGGCAAGTTTAATAGGTGGGTGATGAGAAACTGTTCTACATAATTTACCTTCTTGACTTAATATTAATTACTGCTGAGCATTCAAATTTTTCAAAATCAAGCATAGATATTATAGTTTATTGCAATATCATAAGACATCAGTCAAAATAACTGCCCTTTTTTGAATATGTTCTATACACACCTGTTGTAACAAACTAAATCCATTTTATAAGAAGCTCAGTAATAGGTGAGTGCTATACAGGCAAGTTTCCTGTCATTGAACAGTTCAGATGCTTGTGGGCAATATTAACTTAACTTACTGTTAGGAAACTGAATGGAACGATGCACCATTGATTTTTCACCCAGTCCATTTAAGTCACTACTGGGACAAGTGTAAAAATGGAAAATTCCTCTTCATGTTGAGGGTTGCATGTTGATTGATTAGCTTAGAATTATCTCTATTATGCCAAGAAAAATCTGCATATATTTAAATTACTTGTGCCTCGTTGAAGATTATACAATAAGAGTATTAATACTTTCAGTTAAGCATATTATTTAGTCTTTACTTTGTGATCTATAATACTGCTGCAGAATAGAATATAATTCCAATCTCTCTAACATATAGAACAAGATTTATGTGAAAGAAATTCTGAAATTGCAATGAAATTTGCCAGTTTACGCAATGAGAGAGCTGGACAAGCATTAGTCTAACCATAATGATTGCTATAATCAATAACTCTGCATTCAGGATCAATATTTACCAGTGTATGTGCTCAGAATCATTAACTGTCAATATAAAGAACATCTTAATTCTGTACAAGAAAATTACAAAGGTGTAAAAGTTGGATAAGGATAGTATTCACATACTAATTCTCATGCAGGGTTACCCCTGAATCATTGGCTTTTTTATCCTTTCTCCACTGATCCCGCCAGTTCTGTTGAGTATCCGAGTAATTTATGCTTTTATCTCCGAGTTTATGAATCTGCAGTATCTTGGTTTGCATTAATGTTAAAACTAACTCACACCAATTAAAGACTGTCTGGACTTAAAAGCAAAATGCATTTCGACTGGAACCAATGATGCAACTGATTAATGAGGAGTTCATGAGCCGGGAAAAGATTGTAAATGATGCAGTAGGCCAGGAACTGTGTGCTAAGGTTTCCTGGTGCAACACTGAAGGCCTTGGTACAGGAGGTGGATTCTAGGACAGGGTGAAAGGATAGTGAAGTAACCCCACAGAGGCCGGTATCCCATCACCAAGTCACCCTTTGTTTACATATGCATGGTACTTGACCCTGGTCGGTTTCGAGAGCTGACTCTCAGAGTGAACAAGATGTCTGACATCCCAGTTTAATCTGTCAGCCAGAGCTTCCAGATAGGACCTGGTTAACAGCCCCAATCAGGGAACTCATATTCTATGAGGTCCACCTGGTTAACCTCATTACAATCACTACAGGTAGTGAATGGGCTAGCTTGCTGGGAGGATAGCTCATACACAAAATCTGCTGCTTGAGAACTTTGATGCTGTGATATAGAGAAATATACTGATGACTATGTATTCTGGCATGCTTACTGTGTTGACAGAAATCCTATTGGCACTATTAAGGAGTAGGAAAGATTTGGCACTAGTTTGGCACAGTCCATTATATCTGGAGTCCACCCTTCCCAGCATGAAAATTGCAGTCACCTTTTTATGAAATAGCTTCCTGTCAAGCAGAGTTTCCTTGCTGCTGTTGTGGCTACAGATACCGATGCTCAAAGGGGCTTGTGGAGTCTCACAGCAATCTGGCAAACTGTCCTCCAACAGCTTACCGCTGAGGGTCTGCTGTCACAGTGGCTCATTGGAGCATGAACTTGCTCACTGCTCAGGGTGATAACATTTGTCCTTTTACCATGGTCCATGCTTCAGTAGTAGTCAAGAGTGCTGCCACTGGTGCTGAAGTGGTGCAGTCTGAAGCCAGGCCTTTTAGGCCCAGAGCTGTTTGCGGGTATCCTGCAAGGCCACTTGCAGTCTTCCCCACTAAAAGATGGAAACCTTCTGCCAAATGACAGGCTCAAGGCTAACACTGCAGGGAAGCATGTGGTCAAGTACTTACAAGAATAGTCCAATAGGGGAATACACAAGGATGAGTGTTGTCCTTGTGCTTTGAATGATTCAGTTTACAGAATAGTTGTTTCGTGGTGGCCTTTATTTTTGCATTGTGACCCAAGGGAACACTGTGATGGGTCATAACAGAGGAATGGTAATGTGTGCTACTATTATACAATGGGATTTTGAAGTTCTGTTTGTGAATGAGATAATCATTGAATGAGATGATTACAGACAGCCTGGCTGGGTGGGGGTGTGTTACCGAATCGTCATCTGACTTTTGAGCCTCTCACTCTAATCATTGAGACAAAGACTGTGCTGTCATAAAGGCCTGTTAGTGGGAGATACTAATTTTAGGAATTATCGCCTTAACTGCAGATTACTGGCAGCATCTGATTTCAAAGATGTTAAGTAACAATGAAGGACATATAATTTAACCAAGCTCAGTGTTAATTACAATTAAAAACTAACCCACATTTATCTTCAAGCACAGTCCGAATTAGAAATTGTAAACACTGACTAATGAATGACCCATTTCTACATCTGTTGGTATACCCAGAATGTCTATCATTAGCTAATAACTGGAAATATCTTTAGGAAAGGGGGTCATAATGCTCCGTTAGAGATACATAATATGGGTTTTAGCATCAAAGGTAGTATGAGAGGTAAAACAATTAATTTGCTTTTTTGTTTGGGAATATCCCAAGCATGCCTCATAGGTTTGATCTGTGGGGGTAGAAGGTTTGTTTGTTTAAGATGTCTAGGTGTTTGTTCATAAAATGAGCAACTTTGGATTTGGTTTTGGTGTAGGTGGAAGTTCACTGACTTAGGTGAGCTAAAGTACGTAAATGTTAATCAGGCCTTCACCTGAAGTAGGGTAAATTTTCTAATCTTATTATTCACTGTACCACATGTGTATCATAGTGATGGCACCCTTCACAATGGGAAGGTCTGCTCTTCTGGTAAAGCCATGAGTATCCTCTGCTCGCTTTGTTTCAGAGAACACAATATCGTTTCTTCTCTTGGCTTGAAGAACATTTGTTGTAGACGCCAAACGGAAAGATGTTACTCATTTTACCTGCTTGAGACAGGAAGGACCTTGAAGTAACTAGTGCAAACAATGCAATAATAGTCACATTATCTCATGTCATCACATTTAAATCCTAGATAATTTGTCCAAAGTTTAGTCCAAAGGTATTGAACTCGTATAGTTCAAATCAGATACCCCTGAAGAATTAATATCACTTATATAGAAACAAAATTGTGCAAGTTAAATGATTGGACACTTTCTCGAGAAATCTGATCGGCGAATTTCTCTCTTTGTCTGAGTGACATCAATATCTCTGACGGTGGTGTATACAGGTGTATCCTGCACTCAAGTTCCTGGATAGGTGATGTTGATTCAGAATAAATGAAGATATTCAGCACCACAATTGATATCATAGCAATTGATAGCCCTGTCACTAGTTCTGGTTGGAAGTTGGAGATTTCAATGATCACCTCCTTCATAAATGGCAGATGATGACAGGGACTAATTGTACTTTATTTACGTGTAGATAAGGCAAGTGTTAAAAGGGTCCAGTTGGATAACCTCCTATTGAGAAATCTTTTTCCACTCCTCCTCCCTCTATGAGCAGCTAATCCATTCTGTTCATGTGTTCTACCTCTCTCTCTCTCACACACACATGATTTAGCCATGGAAGATTTCATTTCAAGCACCCAAGACTGGGTACAGAACCTGAGAAATTACAGGGTCTTCTCTACCTGCAGCAGCGGTCTGTGTCAACATCACCAACTATATCCAACTCCTTAATTCACCAAGTACACCTACAAACTGAAAAAGAAATACTAGATGGTAAACAGCAATTAGACTTCCAATTAGTGATATCTTTAAAAGATACTGATGTGGGGGTGGGGTGGGGAGGTGGTGGGGGGATGGAGTTAGGAAATGTTTGTCCTGCTACTTAATGTGTTGAGAGAACAACAAGTTTAAAAATGACAGAGGTGGTGGCAAATTAGCATTGCACATGTCTATTCCCTTGGGTAGGGGAGTCCCAAACTAGACAGAGAGGGGAAAGATTTAAAAAAGGTCCTGAGGGATAACTTTTTAATGCAGAGGTAGTGCAAGTATGAAATGAGCTGCCAGAGGAAGTGGTGGAGGCTGGTACACTCACAGTATTTAAAAGGCACCTGGAAGAGTTTAGAGGGATATAGGCCAAATGCTGGCAAATGGGACTCGGTCAATTTGGGATGTCTGGTTGGTGCGGTCGAGTTGCATCAAGGGTCCATTTCCATGCTGCATGACTGTATGAC
Organism: Chiloscyllium plagiosum; assembly: GCF_004010195.1. Classification (NCBI taxonomy): domain Eukaryota; kingdom Metazoa; phylum Chordata; class Chondrichthyes; order Orectolobiformes; family Hemiscylliidae; genus Chiloscyllium; species Chiloscyllium plagiosum. The sequence goes on from NC_057727.1 coordinate 44,645,427, forward strand.
TATGACTGAAATGATGATCTGCATTCACTGTATAGTTCTACTGTAAATACCTCCCACCAATGTTAACGCTGACACCAAGATTGTATTCAGTGTAAACTATACTGGAACAGTGTGTGCATATAGCACAAACACCATTCTTGCACCAAAATGACACATATAGCAATGATATTACAGACACTACTGAGCCCAATCTTACAACCAAAGAGTCTCCCTATCACTAATTAAAACCAACCATATGCAATATAGAGAGTCGTGCTATGGTTATTTTACATAATAATAAGCTTTATTATTGCATTAAATGGGTGGTGACTATTTAATGAATCGATTAAAATTGAACAATAACTTGGATTATAACATTCTTATTGAGATGCTTTACAAGTCAGAAAAGTCCATCTTTAACAATTTTCTGTTTAATTTCAAGTTTAATCAACTTTGTGAAACTGAGAGCAATTGTTCATATATCGACATGTTAATTACAGAGGTAATGCTTGAAGTTCTATTGTGTGACTGAAACTTCCTGCTTTTCAGTCCCATTGAAAACAGCAGAAAATATAAAGTCAATTTTCTGGAATCTTAATACACTTTCTAGGTTTTAAAAAAAATTCTCAATGAGACTCATGCCTTTTTTTGTATGTTTGTATTATTATGGTATGAGTCACATTTAAATTTAAACTATTAAATTGCAAGTTCTAAACATACAATTCCTGATGTGCATGAATGATAGTTAAATAAAGTAAGTTTAAATTTTCATAGTTAAAAGAGAATTATGTTGGTTCTGTCTTGATCATTAATTATTTAAGCTGATTCTTGTCACTTATGTCCATTTTGCATTCTGGAGTTTGGAGCCTATAGCCCTAAACTTGGAAGAACTCCCAGAGAAAGTGAGGGTTTTAATTCCGTCATTTACCCTGCATTTAAATCTGGGTTCCAAAGGAAAATTCATAATATGCTGATGTACTGCATTTGTCCAAGACTTTGTGATTGCATTTAATAGAGAGAAGATATCTGCTGATATGATAATCTACACACTTTTGTGCATAAATGACCTTCTGCTTTTATGCTTAGCTGAACATGAAAAATAAAATTAAAGTTCTTTTAATTTATTCAGTCAGATTGGACTTTAACTCTGCAATAGGGTAATAGCCACACAATCGTATGGGCAATTATCTTTAAGGAAAAGTATTTTAATTTGTATCCCAAATATTCCTTTCAAACTACACTTAGGCCTGCCATCTTATTTTACATCAAAATGTCAGTCTGAGCAGATAGTTAGTGCCATGATAAACAGGATATTGTCTACATTCAGAGAATACCGGCCATTATACAGTGTAACAGTAGACCGCAGCTGATATTGTTGACTCACATAAAAAACCCCTTGATCTAATTTCTATTTGTTTCTATGCCGATCAAGTAAACAGTCGCAAAAGTCTGTGTGACCGGTCTTTCTTGGCCAGATAAAAATCTAAGCTGTTTGATCTAGCTCACAATCAAGGTTTTGAAGTTATTTAAGGAGAGTCTATTTGGATACTGTTACTACCCTAAGCAACTTCAACAGAACAATGATAACAATGCAGCTATTATCCATTCTCTCTTGTCCACTTTGAGCAGTGCAGCAAATGGAAAAATTCAATTGTCAATTTCTATCTCGGGGCAGATTGTCAGGAAAACTATGATTTGAGAGCAGTCTAATCTGAACAAAACTATCAATGGAAGACAGCAATACCTGTGCTAATGTATTAGATTTTTAGGAGTGATTATGTTGTATGTTGCTGCTTGGTTTGTATGTCTGTAATGTAATCAGCATCTTGAATCAAAACGATGATGTTTTTGTCAACCTATTACTTATTTGGAAATGGTACAAAACTATTATCACAAAGGAAAATAAGCAGAGAAGGAGCCTTTCTCTGACAGTATCGACTATTCCTTATTTTTTAAGCAATTTCTATAATTTATGTGCAGGTTTCATTGTAACTGTAGTGGTATTACTTTGTTTTTATTGATGTACATTGTAGCTGCACTGAAATATCGCAATGAGCAAATTATCTCAAAATTAGCATGAGTTGGTGAAATTCCTGTACCAAGCATTTACGTTGTTCTGCTTCCAAAATAAAGAAAACTCATGCAAGTTTCCTTGATCTATGCAAATGATATTCAAGCATAATTTTACAAACAAAAATTTCAATGCAGCATAGACCCAATGTCCCTGATGTTTTTCTAACTGAGATTTCTAGAGTCAGAGAGATTAACATTGAAACTTAAAATATAATTCTTGCTGAGATATGCAAAATACTCAATCATGCTTATTGCTAATATGTACAATACTTAAAGTGACACCAACTGTGCATACCTCCCATCTTTCAGGTTTGTTCCCTGCCACACATTCACAAATACACATTCAGATGGACAGCTGAATGGAATAATCTGGAAAAAATTATAGCTTTCACTCAATCAGTAAACCAATACATAATATTTAGTGTTTAAGTTTTCATAGACTTAAATAAGTCCTAGATATCTAGTAGAAACTTGCATTATTTCAGCATTTTCTGGATCCAATTGCATCAGTAATTTAAGTACTACATGGACTCTTAACATTTATATACAGTAGATAGATAGTTGTGTAGTAACATTTACATCAAAATGAAAATTACATGTAGGTGTATTCTTAGGTCACTATTAAGACAGCTGGTAGAAGCAAATATACACCCACAGTATTTGAGGTGTTGATAATTTCCTGATGTTTCTACAAACTTCAAACTATGTAAATGACCTCCATTGTAAAATTTCAATTGGATGAATTGACAAAGCCTGTTCAAGTTGTATTAGATGCAATAATGATGTGGAGGTGCCGATGTTGGACTGGGGTGGATAAAGTTAAAAATCACACAACGCCAGGTTATAGTCCAACCGATTTATTTGAAAGTACAAGCTTTCAGAACTATCCTGTCAACATACATTTAGTTATAAAATCTTGTCACTGTTTCATTGGTTGTACTTACACCATAAGTATTATATTTTTGTAGTGCTTTTGTTGCAATGTGATTTTTTCCATCAATTCCTCTTAAACAGCTTATACTTTATTGAAGTATCTTGTGCACTTCTGGTGAATTTCAGCACCAAAACAAGAACATCTTTGAATTAAATTGTTGATTGTCATCCTATCTGTGAGCTTTCAGATAGGTACACTTTCTTGAGCCGAAAGTGAGGTCTGCAGATGCTGGAGATCAAAGTTGAAACTTTATTGCTGGAACAGCACAGCAGGTCAGGCAGCATCCAGGGAACAGGAGACTGCTCACACTTTCTTGAGCAGTCAGTCAGAAAAATTGAAGGAGTTTCTTGGTGCCATGTTCATGAGATGGGCTACCCAGTTTCCTGCCAATACATGCCTAATACTAGGTAGAATATATATTCACAGTGAGTAGACAGGCCTTTTCAGCAGCTGGATTCATAGTCATGAAACTTGAACATTGAGATTGTGGTGGATGCCAGGAAAAGACATAAAGAGGTGAAATTCATCTGAGTGGCTGTGTTAAATGGACAGTGGTGAATCACGGCATGTTTTTTGCTCGATTATTTGTTTCTACGGGAGTCAATGAGGGGAAAGAAAACTCCTAATTAACAATGATGCAAGCAAACATTAGAGACAAGTACAGTGATCTGGGAATATGACCAAGGGAGAGGCACAAATAAACCCAATGCTTAGGGTGATACATGGATTATTGTGGGAGAATGTGAAGTCTGCAGATGCTGGAGATCAGAGTTGAGAGTATGTTGCTGAAAAAGCACAGCAGGTCAGGCAGCTTCCGAAGAGCAGGGAAATCAATGTTTTGGGCCAGAGCCCTCCATCAGGAATGATGATGAAGGGCTTCGGCCCGAAACACCGATTTTCCTGCTCCTCAGATGCTGCCTGACCTGCTGTGCTTTTGCAGCAACACACTCTCAACATGGGTTACACTGGCCTCAGAAAATAATACGGCCATTGAAACAATAATTAGCTTTCCACCCAAATCCTGAGAGTAGTTGCCACCTGATTAAATTCAAACAGAATGCTGATGAAACAACTTTGATTTCCAATGAGGAAGCTTAAGCTCCAAAATGCCCATGCTTCCAGTTTACATAGGACATGTGAATGTGACTGTTGGTTGAACAGATATAGGGAATTGAGAAATTTGGGAATCTATATTCACTATAATTGCAAATGCTGTGCCAGCCACAATATATCAACTATTAAGGAAATTTTAAAGTTTTAAAGAATTAACGATTGGATTAGGATTAGGATTAGGGTTAGGAATCATGCCTTATTTTAGTCACATATCTATGTTGCCTCATATTTATTTTTAAAAATCAGCGGCCTTTGGTATAACCCAGTTTACCTGTGGAATTTTCATTCAATTATAGTTCAGAACATGACCAACAGGTGTCTCTGCTTTAACAGTGAACTTAGTCTTCAGCAATGCTTTTAAGTGGCAGATGGACAATTGTGACATATGGGCTGGATTCCCAACTGCTGAGATAATCTGGAAACTAGTCGCATGCTGGTAAACCTCATAGAAAGGCCAGTGTAAAAATTGATCAATTACCTACATAAAACATACTCCTTGAGGACCTCATGTACCAGCCAAGACATCTGTTACTATAATACAGGTTGAAAAATCAAATGATGCCTTATTTAGTTGGAAGACATTAATTTTAGAGATAGTTAAGTAAAATGTTTTGAAGCTATAAAATGATATCTATTGCAAACTGTACAATAGTGATTCCATACCCATCTGTTAAATATTACAGCATTTTATTGTCCTTTGAGAGGCTAGTTAATTTGTGTTCACTTGTGTCTTTGTATTTTATTCCTCATTATTTATAGTGATCAAGAAGTGCTATTTTAAATTTTATGTTAAGTGTACACTTGCTTTGCCTTTTATATTTCCATCTGGTCTGAAATTTTACTTTGACTTTGTTGATAGAAATTTGAACTCAACTTACCTTTCCTTTACAAATCTGCATTACAGGAATTTCTTATCACATATCAATGTTTACTTATGTGGTCAATACGTGTAGCGTCGTACTTAGAAAGGAAGTTTGTTTCAGCATTATTGTGATGTTTTTAAAATGAACACTTACCATCTACTCTGTAGGTTTCACTAACATATCACCGAGAGCATTTGAAGCATCAATTTACTGTGCCCATCTTGGGTGATCCACTGCTTTTAGAATTATACATGCTTGTGTCACATTATTTGTAGAAATTTGTTCTTTTGCCACTTTTGATACCGTGGACTAGCACTCATTTTGTTTTTCAAAGAACTGAATAAACTGAATGGTTGATAGCATAATGTCAAGAGTTATCTGTCCCAGTCACACAAGCTGGTAGTATCCCTTAAGGAAGAGAAGAATTCCTTAGTGAATTGTAAATTGAGGCATTGAGATGACCCAATATCATTCCATTGGTCAATTTAAAGTATTCCCTGTATGAATTATTCTGCGGATTCTCTTTCTTACTAACCAGCAATACTTTGGAATTGATCACATGATTTTTTTAAACTACATTCATGTTCACCTGGAGTATGGATTGTGGAACTTTTAATTCATGGTAAGCATGTCAATCATAACATCATGTAAATTGAATAAAGATAAATTATAGCGGTTAACATTGAATTTGGTTTCTTCCTCTTTTAATCTGTGATGGAACATGGTGGATGAAAGAAAGAACATTAATTTTCTTCACTTTAATTTATACTTAATGAGATTCATTAAATGGGAAGGAGGGTACTTTAAATTGCAAACTTCTAATAAGGAGATGTTATGTTGGCAGCAATTGTCCTGTGAGTTTTTAAATAATTCAGCTTGAGATCTATTGGTCCTCAATGCTATAAATTCTCAACTCCCTCTGCTCCTCTATCTCTAATTTAACTCACCCTCAAGCTGCAAGGGTTCATTTTGCAAACTAGTTCTGCTGTCCCTAGAGGCCAAAGATGAAATGTAAAGAGTCCTTTCCAATTTCACCTTATCATACACAGTTCAGCTATGTATGCATCAATACCATATTTTCACAGCGTGAGATGTTGTCGTCCTAAAAAAAAACTTGAGAATGAGGAGTTTTCCCATTCTCATGAAAAGCTTGTGAAAATAATGAGAGGAGATGAAAAAAAAAGAAGCATTGCTACTGCAGCATATTATTCTACTTGCTACTCAGTGAGTGACATGCCAATGAAAGACACGTTCTATGTAAACTTCATACATTATATTCCTTCTATTTCTCTGTTTCATTCCATTCAGACTTCTGTATAAAACATCCCGAAAGTTATTAGCTCAATGTGCAGTCTGAGTTTGTAACCTTGGCAACAAAATATCTTTAAATTTCAAAATGATTACATATACCATTATTCAATGTGTCCTATTCCAAGTGTTGCATTTGAAATAGCCATTCTCAAACTTAGGCCTTTCCAGCAAAAATAGGAATATTTTATGACACTAATTTTAGATATGAATGAAATAAATAAGCCAATTACCATTTCAAATGTCTGCTGTCGATCTCCAATTTGTGTATGAATGTCACATGAGTGACATCGTCCAATATTGATCATCATACCTTCACCTTTTTGTGATCTGCATAACTATAAGCCAAAATAACTAAATTTACTGAATGACTCCAACATGAAGAGGAACAATATTTTAATTTTTGCAGCTCTTAATTTAATACGAACGAGATTTGATATAAACAATGTCTAAATTAATTGGCAAATCCTTTAGATAAAAAGGTAAATTTTGCTTTCAGTAATCAAGACAACTACACATGTTGTATATCAACAAGCACCTACATTACTCTCTGGACAAATGTGGCACTGTATTGCGACACAATTCCACAAGATGCTGCTATTTATTCACACAGGGTGGGTCAGGAGTTCTGTCTGACAACAGCTTTCACCTTTGACATTCATAGATATGATCATATTCAGTAAAGTACAGTCCTATGAACTCTCTGGGGTCATTTTGGCCATGGCATGATGCTGTAGCTTTTTGTTCTTCATTTTTAGTTGTGCAACCAATATCACCTAATTTCATGTTTAGTGTTTCCAAGCCATTTAAATGGATTTTGCAGTTGTTAGGTTATTTTGGCACGTTCTCATGTTACTTTGGGGATATTCTGTCTGCTTTTCTGCCAAAGGTGAAAAAGGATGTTTCCTCACCACAATTTGATGCGGTCCTCTTTCTGTCTCTGCTTGCATTCTCTTTGTGTCTACATTTGTGCATTGTGCCCAGCTCCTTTGCTTATAGATTTTAATTATATCGGTTACTCTTTGCTGTGTCTGCCTACCTCATTGTTTCTTTCTTAATTTCCTACCAAGTGGCACTGCTTCCAGGAAAAAGATTGCCAGATCATCTGGAGCAATCTTTCTCATTCTGCATGAGAATTACAATTGATCCCATTGTAAATGATGTAAACTCTTAAAAGTCCTTTTCAAGCATTTGTTAAAAGTAATTGGAGATTCCAAGAGCCTTTAAAATAAATTACTAAGTTCCCTTTCTACTTAGTCAAAATTGCATGGAGGAATTAGTCTGGTTTATATATTTGGAACTTGAGTTTGTGTTAACTGTGCCAAGTTGACCTGTTGTTAGGTCCGGTGGTCAGGGGTAAATGTAGAATAATAGAGTAGGGGAATAGGTCTGGGAGGGTTATGCTATAGAGGATTGGTGTGGACTTGTTGGGCTAAATGTTCTATTTTCACACTGTAGGAATTCCATGATTCTATGATTCTATTGTACAGGTCATCTGAATTATGGCCTTGGGCTAAACAGAGAGAATTGGAGGCTAACAGACTAATGGTAATCATGTTAGGAAGTTAGCACAAGTAATTATGTGAAGACACCATTATGAATTTTCCTCATTAACTCTGAGGATGTATCTGTTTCCATGAGATGACATTTGTTTTAAATTGCAATTGTTTTACTGCCAATAAAGTTTTGTTTTGAAGTGTAGTCATGATTATACTGTAGAACGTTGAAATAGGTTGGGCAGAACTTAATGAGTGGTGTAATTTTCCACCTCGCTACAGGAAGGATTGGCAAAGAATGCATCTCCACTGATGTCACCAACCTCAAAACTGCTTAATGCTTTGAGGAACATTCAGAGGCTGGAGATGGAACAATAATCTCTCACCCAGGAGGAAGTCATGACTCAGCTGGATAATCAGCTGGATAATCTGACTGGCTGGGATCTTTGTAGCTCCTGCAACACCATGGGGAGAAATGGCATTTCCTGCAACTACAAGAAGTCCCAAGAGTCTAAGTGCCAGAATCAAGTTATAGATAAGTGCAAGCAATGGTGTGGTGGAAGCAGAAGGGAAAGAGATGGAGAGACAGTAGGTGCAGAAAGCACCCTGTTGGTGACGGAGAGATAAATCCTCAGAAACAGGCCAGTTTTAAATGTTTCCACTGTACCACTCCCCTTGAGGATTGAGCAGCTGACCTGATAGGCCCTACCCCCACTACGTCTACATTCCCATGTCCCTGATAACTTCACATGGACATTAATTGGTGATTAATGGAACTGAATTGGGGTGAGAGTGCAACAGCTGATCAGGGCCTCAACCAACTCTCAAGTTGGTGGTAGGACCAGTGTGGAGACGTCACCCAAGGAATTTCATGGGCATTCCTTGGTCATGTAATGGTTAGGCTTTGGCATTTCCACCACTATGGTCCACATTCAATTCCTGGTCAGGAAATGAGAGCTTAATATGGGTGGCATGGCGGGTCAGTGGTTAGCACTGCTGCCTCACAGCGGAAGGGACTCGGGTTCAATTCCAGCCCTGGGCAATTGTCTGTGTGGAAGTTGCACATTCTTCCCATGTCTATGTGGGTTTTGTCCGGGTGCTCCAGTTTCCTCCTGGTGCTCTAGTTTCTTCCCACAGACTAAAGATGTGCAGATTAGGTGGATTGACTATGCTAAATTGCCCATAGTATCCAGGATAGGTGGATTAGCCATGGTAGGTGCAAGGTTGCAGCAAGGGGGTTGAGTCGAGGTGGGATGCTCTTCACAGGGTCAGTGTGGTCTTGATGGGCCAAATAGCTGGCATCTATACTGTAGGTATTCTATAATTTCTAACCTGCATACCCACAGCAGGTGCTTGTAAAATTCTGTCCATTAACATTAAACAATGTAATAAATCAATCTCGGTTTTGAAACAAATAAAGATGAGGAATCTTTCTTCAACTGTTTCTTCCTCGCACTCTTTGCTCCTCCATTGTATATCTCTCTCTAATTTTAATTTTGATGTTTAAAATCTGTTTGATCGTAACAAATTTATTCTAATAATAAACTTGACAACAGACATCTTAAATTATTTTACTTTCATCTGGCCTCGATGTTGAAAGTAGGTCCTGTTTCCAAACTGTCTGCTTACTGTATAGCAACGATTTTAAAAATGCGCAATTGAAGTGGTAACGTCACAATCTAACTACTCTAATTAAGCATACGCACCCAGTGCTTTATAATATGAAATGAATAGGCATTAAAAATGTTATGTTAAAATGGTAAGTTACTCTGGTCGTGTGACTGTCATGGTTTGTAATTAATATTGCCTTTAAAGATGTTTTAAAGCAACTTTAACAAAATAAAAAGATGCAGCGTGGTTAGCTTGCTGTAACCTCACAATTTTATTGAACTAAATAATGAAACTGAAATAAAAATCTTAATTTGGAACCCACCTGGATTAATTCTGCTCAGTAGAATTCTGATTTTGACAGACCCCAGGTGGGTTCTGTCACCATTATGTACCTCTAATTTTCTATATTGAGCAGTTCTCATCCTGAAAATTGATATCGCAAAATACAATCCTATGGTAAACATCACATCATTCACTCATTATAATATTTTCATTAATTAAATAATTATCGAATATCATTTTCTATAAAGCTAACGTGCTGATATTCTTATTTGTAAGTTGTATGTTACAGAATTCGTTCTTGAAATTGTTCTTTGCAAATTGGCAGCAGAAAAACGTTGAAGATTTTCTGATGAATTTTCTTCATATGTCATCACATTTTTAAGAAGATTTTTATCAAATTACAAAAACAGGTCAATCAATATGTCTGTTAAAGGAAAATGCTTTTCTTTTCAGATGAGTTCAGTAACTGTTTACATGCTAATAAACACACTGTGGAATTGCAAAGTTTAGATGTGCAGTTGAATGCTAACGGACTCGGGACACCCACACCAATCAACCATACTGTCCTGTGGCCCAACATTTCAACTCCCCCTCCAATTCTGCTGAGGACATGGATGTCCTGGGCCTCCTTCACTGCCGCTCCCTCACCACCAGATGCCTGGAGGAAGAACGCCTCATCTTCTGCCTCGGAACACTTCAACCCCAGGGCATTAATGTGGACTTCAACAGTTTCCTCATTTCCCCTTCCCCCACCTCACCCTAGTTCCAAACTTCAAGCTCAGCACTGTCCCCATGACTTGTCCTACCTGCCTATCTTCTTTTCCACCTATTCACTCCACCCTCCTCCTTGACCTATCACCTTCATCCCCTCCCCCACTCACCTATTATACTCTATGCTACTTTTTCCCCACCCCCACCGTCCTCTAGCTTATCTCTCTACACTTCAGGCTCTCTACCTTTATTCCTGATGAAGGGCTTTTGCCCGAAACGTCGATTTTACTGTTCCTCGGATGCTGCCTGAATTGCTGTGCTCTTCCAGCACCACTAATCCAGAATCTGATTTCCACCATCTGCAGTCATTGTTTTTACCTTTTCTCTAGATCTAGTCAATAAGAGACCACGCAGCCTAATGAGACTCTTGTATACAATGTAAGTTGCGTATGTTAAGAGTGTAAACTGGAACCTGAGAATACAATGCAGGACTTGTACCCCATATTCAATTTGTAGTGCTGGAGGAATCTGGAAAATATATCATTCAGTGATAGTATGCATCCTATAGTATCGCAACAAACATCCTAAAGGAAGGGAAAGAAACTTTAAAGTAAGTAGGAATAAATTATATAAAGGCATTAAAGTGATTTGGAGCACTTGATTCAATAATTTGCTCTTAGAGATAATGGACTATTCTACAGATTTAGAATAAACATGATAAATTTGAGCTACAGTCTAGCAAACTGTGACAGTATTCCAATCCTTCATTTCATCTTTTTGTTCAAACCAAATATCTTTTAGTTTTGGAAAAAGGTGTATTCTGCAGTCGAATAAAAGTAGTAAAGCAGTTAACAATGGATACACAATACATTGTTAAAAATGGTGTGCAAGAAGCAGAAAAATACACATGGGGCATTGAGTTTTCAGTGACATTAGATTTCATTTTGTGCTGAATGTGTCATGATGACAGGTTTAAATGATTTTCACAACTATTTTCATCAGCATCTTTCATGGTGAGGGGGATTAATATTGCAAAGATTTCTAGTTTAGTGGTTGAATTAATGCAGACATGGGCTGAGGAAAATTATTGCAAATTTTTCATTTTTATGTACAGCCTATATGAATCTTGATCCAAGCATGATCCTGATCGAGGCATAACATTTCTTTGAAAACTAGTTTTGCATTTATCAGGATTCAAATAGTCTATTGTATCAGATACAAAAAGCTTAAGTGTTTAAACCTGAGAGATAAGCGTGCATAATCTTTTCTGATTTAAATAAAAGGAATATCTTGGAAGATACCTCATGTTAAATTTAACTTGAAAATTTTAAACATTTTGTTGTGAATTGTAGCTTGTAACATTGGTGTACTGTTGAATTATGCAAACCATATTAAATGGTTCTTGCTATTTGTAGAGAAATTTAAAATAATCTGCGCCCAGAATGTAAAAACAAAATTAAATTTTCATCACCCATTTTACATTCACTTCTTCAGGAAAATATTCATAAAGACAGCTTACTGTATGAACACGTATCGTTGTGAAGAATATGGGGCATATTGTTTTATTTTCCCAGAAGCGTGTGGTGTACTCATAGACCCCTGCTGATGTGCAAGCATAAATTTACAGTTTACTTTAGAAAATAAATGGGGGCTAAATTAAATCCATGAACAAAGCTACATTCAAACGCTTTGTTCATTTATATTTATCAGTAGCTTGTTTGCCTATTTTCATTAGCAAAAGCAATTCTTCTGCTAACTGGGAGCCTCTATGGGCTGGTGATTTCTTTGAAGTGACAGTCTGTAAATATGCATAAAACTGGATGCAATTAGCTACTCTGTGGTTCATTGCAGTCTGATTTCCATTGGCAAGTTTACATACAGTGTTGATAAGCCACATTATCTAGGAAATTGGCTGCTGAAAACACCACCTCTGATTGCCAGCAAAGGTTCAAGATAACACGGTGCTGAAGGGAAATATAATTGAGGTTGAATATGTTAACCAAGGTGTCACATGCTTCTTGAAATGCTAATTTATCAAAAAGTTAGAATTTTTATTAATGCTTAGAATGTATTTATGCCACCTTAATGAACAGGATTTGGCAGCTTGAGACTCTGTCATTGTCATGCCTATGAATTTTAAGGTAATTCCTCATTAGGCACAGTTGTGTGAATATGTTTGTTCAGGCATTGAAATAAAAGATGCAATTTGTGAATTACAAATTGTATAAAATGCAGAATTATTCCTACTGTCAAACACAACAATGACATATCAATAATGGGATTGGTTTTGAAAATGCTGTTTAGTAAGAGCAACATTCTGGGTGCATTTCACTTTTTAACAGAATGTGTGTGATTTGCAGCAGCAATCCTCCAGTGCTCACCTAGTATGTACTTTCTCACAGTGATGCTAGAGTGAAGTCTGATTTAATAAATCATCTCCTTTTGAAAAAAAACATAAGTGTATCCATTCACTCGCATTGCAATTCCGTCTCAGTTGTGCTTTACCTAAGTTGGAGGCAAATAGGTTATTGCACCAGATCAGATTTAAATCTCAACTTGGACTAAGATCATTGCTGCTTGAACTTAAATGGGGAAACATGTGCACCACAAATACGCCAGAAGGGTTTTTTAATGTGCACAACAGAATGTTTTCCAAAGGTGTGCAGATCACAGTGTCAATGATTTTTGAAGGAAACAGGACAGAATGTCCCAGAACATTATACCAAAACAACCAAATGATATCAGATGGCTGACAATTCGTGAAATTGTGAAACTATGATTAGCATCCCTGAATAATATGGGCAAATGGTGAGAAATCTGGGAGAATCTCATAAAAGCTTGGGTGAGGCCTTTCTAGATGTCAAGATCAACTTGTTGCATTTTTAGAGTTCTGGACACCAAGATAAGGTTTTCGCAACGGAGGGGAAAGATGCCTATAAGTTTCACACCTATGAATGGCTGCATTAAATGCAATTTTAATCTCAATAGAATCAGAGAGTCATAGAGATGTACAGCATGGAAACAGACCCTTCGGTCCAACCTGTCCATGCTGACCAGATATCCCAACCCAATCTAGTCCCACCTGCCAGCACCTGACCCATATCCCTCCAAATCCTTCCTTTTCATATACCCATCCAAATGCCTCTTAAATGTTGCAATTGTACCAGCCTCCACCACATCCTCTGGCAGCTTATTCCATAAACGTACCACCCTCTGCGTGAAAAAGTTGAAATTCTCCAACTCTGGCAACATCCTTGTAAATCTTTTCTGAATCCTTTCAAGTTTCACAACATCTTAATATTCAATTTCCTATTCTACCACCTGCTGCAAGGAAACTATATATCAACAATTCCCGACATGAAAGTCAGAGAGTGTCCCTGACTACTTCAGATTACCACTTGTTCTTCAGGGCTGCCATCTTGGACACTCAGCAATAACACTTCACGCACACTCCAGGGGTTCAGTCACCTGCACCCCTTGCTCATGGATGCTGGCATCTGATACCTGAAGCCTCTCAGAATCCTCATAGCACCTCTTAGATCCATTTAAAGGATACTTCTGTATTTTAAAGTGGCACTTTAGATTGCAGTGGCAACTAGTGTTGCAATGCTACTGTAAGCACACTTGGTATGCTGGGACAGGCAGCCAGCTCACTCACTGGACTAGGCTGCACCCCAGGGCTGTTCTCTCCTGGGCTAAGGGTATGGGAGGGATGGTGTGAGTAGAAGTGGGCAGTAAAGCAGTTAGTACTTATTCTGGTGAAGGAAAGGTGGTGAGCAGTCTTGAGTGAGTGAGAGGTCTGCACAGAGAGTTAGGAGGGAGGGAGGTTGGACTATGTGATAGTGAGTAAGGGAAGATGTGGTAGGTAATAGTGAGAGGAAGAGAGCTTGAGTCTTTGTGACAGATGGATGAGTGTGAGTGAGGTAGCAGTGAGAAGATGGGGGCAATTCCCCTGGCCGAGAGGAGGAGGTCATTGACCTTCTTCCTATACTGCTGGCCAATTCTCCAGAGGCCTGAGACCATACTGATCTGGGTGGCAACTTTGGGCAACGTCGGACAAGGCCTCTCTTGATGTTGAACGTAACTTGGTGTACTTTAAACAGATTTCGGATGCCAAGGCATAATTCTCGCTAAGGAGCAGAAAATGCCACTTAATGCCATTGAGTGGCAATTTTTACTTGTTAATAACTGCATTAACTACACATTTCACAGCATTAATCTCCAGTTTCATATTCTAATAAGAGATAATATCATTTCTCAGCACCACCCCATCCATCAGCACTTTCAGGTCACTGTTCATAAAGCAGGGTAATTTCCTCTTATCTGCCACATCTGGAGCAAATGTCAGGAATTGTGCAGAGCAACTCTAGATTGACAGTGCTTTTCTGGCACACAATGGCCTTTTAAAGATAGTGTGGGATTTTGGTTCATTCTAGGACGTGGGTGTTGCTGGCTGACCAGCATGTATTACCCATCCCTGGTTTCCCTTGGGAAAGTGGTGATGAGTTGCCTTCTTGAACCACTGCAGTCGATGTGCTGTGGGTTGACCCACAACGCCAAGAGGGAGGGTTAGTAAATTTGCGAAAATACCAAAGTCGATGGAGTTGAAGACAGAGCGGAAGAATGTTGCAGGTTACAGAGGGACGTAGGTAAGGTGGAGAGCAGGACTGAGAGGTGGCAAGTGGGATTTAATGTGCAAAAGTGTGAGGTGATTCACTTTGGAAGGAGTAATGGGAATACAGAGTATTGGGCTAATGGTAAGATTCTTGGTGGTGTGGATGAGCAGAGAGATCTTGATGTCCATGTGCACAGATCCTTGAAAGTTGCCATCCAGATTAAGAGGGGTTGTTAAGAAGGAGTACAGTGTGTTAGCTTTTATTGGTAGAGGGATTGAGTTTCAGAGCCATGAGGTCATGTTGCAGCTATAAAAAACTCTGGGTGCGGCCGCACTTGGAGTATTGCATACCGTTCTGGTCACCGCATAATAGGAAGGATGTGGAAGCATTGGAAAGAGTGCAGAGGAGATTTACCAGAATGTTGCCTGGTATGAGAAAAGGCTGAGGGACTTGAGGCCGTTTTCATTAGAGAGAAGAAGTTTGAGAGATGACTTAATAGAGGCATCCAAGATGATTAGAGGATATAGGGTGAGCAGTGAAAACCTTTGTCCCCGAACGGTGATGGCTAGCATGACTGGTCATAACTTTAAAATGAGGGGGTGATAGATTTTGGACAGATGTCAGAGGTCAGTTCTTTCTTCAGAGAGTAGCAAGGTCCTGGAATGCCCTGCCTGCAACAGTAGTGGATTCGCCAATAGTAAGGACATTTAAATGGTCATTGGATAAACATATGGATGATAATGGAATAGTGTAGATGGGCTTTAGATTGGTTTCACAGGTCGGCACAAAATTGAAGGCTGAAGGGCCTGTACTGCACTGTAATTTTCTATGTTCTGTGTTATGAATTTGCAGATGGTGGTGTTCCCTTGGATCTGGGCAGTGGTGATTTCTCCCTGGTACAGTGAGATGCAGAATCGGGCTAGCATGGGATGAAAGGGTTACCATGACAGTGTGGTAAATTGTTACTGAGGTGGGTTTGGGATGATATTATGACAAATCTCAGCAGGCCTCTTAGAGAGAACCCTTCAGTAAACCTTGATAAAATTTGACACTTAGCCAAAAAATGGTCAGATGGAGGAACAGGAACATTAATACTATAAATATGTGCTGTAATTATTGAATGAGACTTTCAGGTGACAAGACCTATATCCTTGCTTATGCTTGAATAAAGTCTTAGCTCACTTGACTCCACATGCTCAGGTATGGCAATATTTCACCATATCAAATTGACCTTCCGGCCTCTTTATCACAATTACAGTGAGCTGCAGACAACAATTGGGATGTCCAACACAGCTTGTCATTGACAGTCTGACCAATTTTAGATAACTCCAATGCCTGCAGAGGGCCACAGGTAAACATGGGAGAGTGAGGGGCAATCAGGAGGAGGAGAAGATCCAGACAACTGGTTGGGAAGTATGTGAGTGTGGGCCTGCAGCAGCTGTGATGTTGCTGCACTCCTTCTGTCACTTTCTTACAGTAGTGTTTTAAAAAACTCAAAGGATGCGACACAACGTCTAATTGTTAAAATCCACATTTTTGGAATAAGACTAGATGTGGGCACAGTGTTATACTTCAATGTGGCCCGTGCTCGTATCAGAGGCTACCATGACCACCTACAAAATAAGGTCTTATCGAATTGCTGCTGTTTGAAAATCTGTCCTCAGGCAAATGCATACTAGACTGAATAAGAATGAAAAATGCACCTCTATTTAAAATAATTTCAAACACGCCCTGCCGTCTATTCCATAAATCATTTAGAGTCCAGTTTAAGCAAGAAGATTGATTTTCTCTTTTTTTAAAAATAGTACAGATTGCTAAAATTCATATCAGCCCTCAGTTTATCCTTACACCTGCTGACCTTTGCTGCTTGTTTTAAATGGCATGTTTAAGCCTAGACAGCAAGTGTTGACAACAATTTATTAAGAATTATAGCCAAGCTTGATATTTTGTTTGATTGACGTTTGTCTGTGTATACCTTAAAGAGACATTGTGCACTACTCAGGAACAGATAGTCTGGCTGTGATTTTTGATAGTGCCTGGTCCCGAGCCCTCAGTTTGACTTTATTGCTGATACAGCCACTCTCACTGAGTTCATAACCTTCCTCAGCCACATTTGGTTCAATAAATCTGTGAACATTCTGATCTGCACGCCTCAGTGTCACACTGGCAGTGCATTGATTAAATGAGCCATTACAGTTTCGTGAAGATTCAGTTTCAACATGTATTTTTTCACAACGTCATGCATGCAGGTATTCATGCCTCAAAGGAAGCTGTATAATACAGATTACTGTACCAAGAACTTTCATTTATGTAGTACCTTTAACACAGAACTTGTATTCCAAATCTATTGAGGACGTGGTGATCACCATAGAACATATAGAACATAGAACACCAAACACTACAGCACAGAACAGGCCCCTCGGCCCACGATGTTGTGCCGAACATTTGTCCTAGCTTAAGCACCTATCCATGTACCTATCCAATTGCCGCTTAAAGGTCACCAATGATTCTGACTCTGCCACTCCCACAGGCAGCGCATTCCATGCCCCCACCACTCTCTGGGTAAAAAACCTACCCCTGACATCCCCCCATATCTTCCACCCTTCACCTTAAATTTATGTCCCCTTGTAACACTCTAATTATCGAGTATTTTTAGTTGTATTGATCAAGCTTCCACGTCTTTCCTAAAATGAGGCGACCAGAACTGCACACAGTACTCCAAATGTGGCCTTACTACGGTCCTGTACAGCTGCAACATCACCTCACAACTCTTGAATTCAATCCCTCTGCTAATGAACGCTAATACACCATAGGCCTTCTTACAAGCTCTATCCACCTGAATGGCAACTTTCAAAGATCTATGAACATAGACCCCAAGATCCCTCTGCTCCTCCACCTTACTAAGAACCCTACCATTAACCCTGTATTCCACGTTTGGGTTAATCATTGCTGAGGCTATGATCAAGCCTGCTAGGGAGAGTAGACAAGTTTCCCAGCATGTGGTACCAGCATGAATTATTGTAGATATTCACTGTTAAGCTGCAAAATTTAAGAGTCCAGTTGTCATATTGCCATGCCATCTCACATGATATTCATAGCCATTGTTAGCGTGGAAACTGTTGGAAATTATTCTCAACAGGATTACACAAAAACTGACAAGCTACAAGTTCAGGTAATTCATTTAATTGCTTTTAACTAATGTCCCAAAGTTAAGGTATTATTGATAAAACTGGAAAACCAACTTCAATCCAACTGCATGTTCTGATAAAAAATAAACTGTTTACATTGGCTGTCTAGTATCATTTTTAAAACATTATTTTGTGACATTTATTTTAAGTAGATCTACAAATAGAAGTCCTTAATTAAAAATGAAACTTATTTTAAGAGATCCAAATATTCATTGTAACATTAAATCTCTCATTGCTGAAATTGTTCTGTGATACTTTTAACAACGTGTTGTCACATTCATATGTAATTTTTATATGCACTGTTAGAATTCATTTGTTAACACATGTAAAAGAGCATCTGTTTTACATATGTTGTTTGATTCCCCGAAACACCCGTTACAAGTGCTAGATGTAGTTACCTTGAATTTTTAAAAACTAATCTGGGATATTTCAATCCAAATTTGGTTCAAACATATTTAATGATAGTTTACTTGGGAAGCTCCACGCATTTGTGATTGAATTTCACTGCTTAGGAAATATTCTTATTTGAATCTTTATTTTAGCTTGAAAGTTCTTGGCTAATAAAATATTTACAGTACAGAAAGGAGTCATTCGTCTTGCGTGGCTTGCCAGCTGACTGCATTTGTGCTTTTGGGTAGTCCCTCCAGCTTTCCGCCGAGTCCTCCTGCAACTCTTTCTTCCTTTAGGTGCTTATTCCATGAGGTTGTTCAACACAGTCCATGTGGACCATAGACGTTCTCTCTAGAAATGGGTATATTGCTTGAGGAAGCATTACTCCAAACAAGCCTGGGGCAAGACAAGAAAGCAGGTTTTTATGAATTACCATAGTGGGTAACAAAGATTGAACCCAAGCTATTTTAGTTATGTGCGTGACCTGCTATTCTTCTAGCCAACTGAACTACCTGATCCTCACAATGTCTAGCTTTTGTAATCTCTGGCATTTGTCATTGCCTGAGTACAGTGACAAAATGCCATGGTTTTTGAAATCTGAAGTAATAACAGGAATTACTGCAATTAGTTAGTAAGTCAGGTAGCATCTTTGGAGAAGGAAGTAAATTAACAGTTTCAGGTCAATGATCTTTGATGTTAGTGCTGTAACAGGTTTTAAATAGGTCCAGAGGCAAAGAAAAAGGTGGGGTGGGCATGGAGGGGTGGGCATGGAGGGGAAGAAGAGGCAGAAAGGTCTATGATTGAAAAGAAAGAAAAGAGATTAGAAGACAAAAGAAATGATGGACTATGCAGCCTTCATTAACAGTTAGCATCCAGCACAAAACAAAATTGAAAAAAAGTGTGTATATTAACTGAAACTATTGAGTCAAAAAGGATATGAAATGTCTAACTTAAAGCACATGTGTTGTTCCTTACATTTACACTAAGATTCAATGGAACAGTAGAAGCTGAGGACTGAGAAATTTAGCAGGGATCAAGATGGAGACTTTAAATGAGAGTTGACTAGAAACTTAGACTCACATTTGCAGATTGAATGGAGGCATGGCCAAAGCAGTCACATGATCTGCATTTGTTCTTCCCAGTGTTGAGGAATTCACATTATGAGTGACGAACACAGTTAATAAATTGAAAGAATTGAAATTCAATCAGCATTTCAATTGAAAGAGGCACTTGAGGGCTGGTTGATGAACAGGGAGGAAGTAAATCAATGTCGCCTGTTTCTAGATACTGTTAGAACCTTCACTGATTTTTCATTCTTTTGGTTTGGTGATGTGAACAGGGAATGTGAGCTAAAAATGACTTTTTGACTGTGGGCACCAGCTGATGTTAAGAGGAAAACAAACCAAACAAGCTTTTGTTTATTCATGAGGCCAGGCCTGGAAGTTAGTTGCAGTTTGATTCCTGATCAACAGGCTCTGTGGACATTTCTTCACCAGGGAAGAGCGTTATGTTTAAACAGTTATCAGAAGTTGGTCATTAATGAGTGAAAACCACTTAAGTAATCTAGCCAGTTTTGTTACTTGCTTTTTATTTATCCTCTAATTGTGTTGCTTTTTTGTGTGATTGAAGCCGAAACAAGGTTTTTGGATTTAAAGCATAGAGCAATTTAAATATTTTTGCGTTTGATTTTATTCTGCTGAAGTTATGATGTTTGTAAATTTCTAAATCTTTTGTTTAAGATACAAGCACTGTCCAGAATTGAGTATTCGATTTCTGCAATTGGTTGTTCACAAGTCCATAGTTGCAGGTATGTTTGCTGAGCTGGGAATTTGATTTGCAGATGTTTCGGCCCCTGACTAGGTGACATCTTCAGTGCTTTGGGGCCTCCCTGTGAAGTGCTGCTGTACTGTGACACAGTGCCTCACAGGAGGCTCCAAAGCACTGAAGATGTCACTGAGACAGGGGACAAAATGTCTGTAAATCAACTTCCTGGCTTGGTGAACATACCCACAAATAAAGCAACCACCGTCAAACTTTTATATGAACCTTATTCAAAAATCCATTCAGGAACTATTGGGGTCAACTTTGAGGGTCTTTGAGGGTTTCAATTTTACTATTTTGCAAATATAGGAGTAGAAAGACTGACTTAGTTTGTTGTCTGCCTCCAAGTCATAGCAGTACTTCAGCCAAAGGTAATACTTCTCTTTGAGAGAAAGTGAGGGCTGCAGATGCTGGAGATCAGAGCTGAAAATGTGTTGCTGGAAAAGCGCAGCAGGTCAGGCAGCATCCAAGGAATAGGAGAATCGACGTTTCGGGCATAAGCCTGAAGAAGGGCTTATGCCCGAAACGTCGATTCTCCTGTTCCTTGGATGCTGCCTGACCTAATACTTCTCTTTGTACAGTTTAAACCCACTACAGTTTTGAACACCTCTCTCAAATCTTTTTTCAGCCTTCCATCTCTCACAATAACAGCTTCACATTCTCCAGTCTTTCCACGTAACTGAAGTCCTTCATCCCTGGAACTATTTTCATAACTTTCTCTTCATTCTTTCTAAAGCCTTTGCATTCTTCACAAAGTCCAGACCAGACCAATATCTTACTAAGACTCATCACAATATCCTTGCTTTTGTCCTCTAAACATTATTTTTATAAACTTCAAAATTGTATAAGCTTTATTGACTACTTTCTCAACTTGCCCTGTCAGGTTCAATTCTTTTGTACATTTAACCCTGAATATCTCTGTTATCCCACATTCAATAGCACTTTGAACTCTGGTTTATATTGCCTCTTGTCATTCTGTTAAGTTCTTTTCCCTGAGGTCCCTATTAGGAACTAGATGAAGGGCTTTTGCCCAAAGCATCGATTTTCCTGCTTCTCAGATGCTGCCTGATCTGCTGTGGTTTTCCAGCACCACACTCTCGACCCTTACATACTTGATGCAACTGCAACATGCCAACTTCTATGAACAAGCAAAATTTATTAAGCACGGTACAATACAAGCTTTGGATAAATCCTGAACACACTTCACCGTGCTTGCGAGGCGTGTTGAGGGAAGCTCTCTGAACAAAGGAACAGTCCTTCCTTCATACAAAATATTTATATCATAGTTAACAATGCCCACAAGACAACCCCCAACCATCCCCCTCACAGTCACATGCCATTCAAGACAACCCCCAGCCACTTCCTCACAGTCAAATGCTACTCAAGACACAATGCAGTGACCACCTCAACTCCAGAAACAATGTAATGCAAATCATTCTTAAAGGCCAGATCTGGTGTGAATTGTATTTTTTTGTAACTATAGGGTGCAGTCAGACTTTAAATTGCAATGTTCTAAATGATTCTGAATAGGTGATGATGCAAATGGCTCTGACTGGCAAGGGAATGGCCATGTACATTTACTTACAGTCTACCTGTAGAACAGAGACATTCCACCCTGCCCCCTGGGCATTTATTTCTTGCAGGACAGCAGGGCAAATTAACTCTTTAATATCACACTCCCTGTTACTAAAATGTATCACATGGCACTTCTCTACATTAAATTTCATCCATTACATGTGTATCCATTCTATTAGGCTGCCCATATACTTTTAAAACCTTTTACCATCATTCTCTCTGATCACAATATTTCCAATACTTTCACTGCTCTTTATAATCCATGGTCTTGATCTTTACTGGCAAGCCTATTATCTGCCACCTTGCCAAATACCTACCACCTCCATGTGTAGATCCTCTTTTTGTCTCCAATCAGCTTGTCTCTCCTCTTGCAACCTTTGCAATATTTCTAAGTCTATAGAAGACTTTTGGATTCCCTGTTATGTTTGCTGCCAATCCCTTGTCATACTCTCTTTGCCTGTCTGATTTAATTTCTCACTTACTCTCTAAATGTTTTATGTGCAACCTGACTTTCACTTATAATATCTCCTGACACATATATTAATTTTCTTCTTCATTATTCTCTCAATTTCTTACATCCAGGGCATTCTGGCTATGGTCATTTTACAATTCCCCTTTGCACAGATGTCTCTGAATCAGCTTCTCTTGAAAGACAGTCCATTGTTCCCAAATATTGTCTACCAATTTTTCATCTCAATTTACCCATGAGAGTCTGTTCTTAATCTATTGAATTTTGCTGTCCTCAATTAAACATTGTTACTCTAGGTTGTATGCCTAGTACTTTTCTATAGCTAATCTATGTCTCATGTGCTATGATAACTATTCCCTGAATGTTCCTCTTCTGCCACTTAATCAATTTGACTCATCTCATTTTCTGGTACTAAATTCAACAATTCCATTCTTCATTGGATAGGATATGTGCTGTTCAAGAAAATTCACCTGAGCACAATTTAGAAACTCTTCTCCTGCTGAAACCATTAAACTATTATTATCCTACCCTATATAAGGATAACTAAAGACTCCATCATTAATACTCCACAGTTCTTCCACTTCTCTGCAATGTTCCTGCAGATTTGCTCTTCTATACCTTTCCCACTAACTGGCGGTCTTTGGCATATATTGAATAGAGTTTCGTAGCTCTAACTAAATAGATTCTTTCTTCAACCTCTCAGGAGACATTTTTGTATGTTGCTTTGGCAGTAATATTGCTAGATTAGTCAAATAAATATCCAATAATTTTGTCTCAAAATAGTAATGTGATGGTGCTGAACATCGTGCAATCATCAGTGATCATTCCCATTTCTGACCTTATGGTGGAGTAAAGATCATTAATGAAGCAGTTAAAAGTGAGTAGGCCTAGGACTGTCCCTAATGAACTCTGCTGAGATATCTTGAAGCTAAGAACCCCAACTATCTTCATTGATCCCAGATATGATTCCAATCAGTGAAGCACTTCTTCCTGATTTCTATTGATTCCCTTGCTGGGGCTACGGATTGCCACACACAAACAAATGCTGCCTTGATGTCAAGGGCAGCCCCTAGCACCTGACCTTTTGAGTTTAGCTCTTTTCTCCATGTTTTGACCAAATCTGCAATGAAGTCAGGGGCAGAGAGCGCCTGGTGGAACTCAACTTGAACAGTGAACAGGTTGTCATTGAGCAAGTGCTGCTTGATGATACTGACAACAAAACATTCAAGCACTTTGTCAATAATCAAGGGTAGATTGATGGACAGTATTGGATGGGTTGAATTTTGTCCTGCCTTTACTAGACATTTTCCATATTATTGATTAGGTATCAGTCTTGTGGTTGTACTGGAAATGTTTAGCTCATTACATGGTCAGTTTTGGAGCACAAGTCTTCATTGTTGTTAAGACCCATAGCCTTTGCAGTGTCCAGTGTGTTTATCTGCTTCTTGATGTTACCCAGATTGAATCAAATTGGCTGAAGACTGGAATCTGTGATACTGGGAACCTCTGGATGAGGCAGAGATGTATCACCCACTTGGAGCTTCTGGCTGAAGATGGTTGCAAATAGTTCAGTCTTGTCTTTTGCAGTGATGTGCTGGGCTCCCCATCTTTGAGGTTGAGGGTAATTGTAGACCTTCCTCTTCCAGCGAATTACTTACCATTCACAACTGGTTATGGCAGGATTGCAGATTTCCAATCTGGTATGTTGGTTGTGTGATGATTTAGCTCTATTTATTGCATGCTGCTTTTACTGTTAGGTATGCAAGTTGCCTTGTGTTGTAGTGTCATCAGAATTTGAGTTTATTTTTAGGTATGCTTGGTGCTTCTTCTGGCATGCTCTCCTTCACTCTTCATTGATGGTGAATGTGATGCCACGCAGGTCAGTCAGTTGCTTATTGTCTAACAAGGATCCCAAAATTACAGAGCTTGCAGGGTATAAATTGTTGCCTTGAAAAGCAATTACACATCAGTATAAAAGCTTAAGAGGTAAATTGAAAGTAATTACCTAGCAGAAGATGGATAGGTTAGTAAGAGTTCCTTAACCTGTGTGTTTTTTTATGGTACTTATATATTGTCAGCTGAACAAAAATGACCTTGTGATGAGAGTGAACACATTTTAATAATAATTGAGAGTCTAACTATGAAAGCAGCCATTTATTACCAGAACAATTTGAATGTTCATTGGACGTGGCAATGGCAACAAGAATAAAGGACAATGCATCATCAGAAAGATTGAACACATACACCCTTCCTTATGTAAATAGTGGTCTAGCTTGGCACTGAATTGCTATGTATCTGTGAACCTGCAAAGTAAATCTTCATTAAGAATCTGATTGCTTCTGCCCAGCACAGACAAAACTTGTGAAAGGTTAGTTCACATGGTCAATGAACATGGGAGCCCAAAACAACTTATTAATGCTCAATATTTCAAGTTCAACCAGATGAGGGAAAGTGTTAATGAAACTTTTTCTCAATGCATCTATATGTGTTGTACATATGTAGTATGAAAAGTCCAAAAACATTGGTAAAAGAACCAAATTTGGAAACATGCCTCAAAAGAGAAAAGTAAGATAACAGAGGTGTATGGAATAAACTCTAATATCAAAGTCCAGACGTCTGAAGGCAAAACTATATTCTAGAATTAGAGGTGTACAGATATTTCAGACAGTTGTAGGACTGAAGGGGTAAAGGAGGCTATGTATATGTTTTGAAATAAAGACAAGAATTTTTAAAATCAAGATGTTGTTTGACCAGGATTCAATGTATATCTATGAGCACAGGAATGATGGGGGAATGAGGCTTGCTGTTAGAACATTGATGGTCGAGTTTTGGATGACATCAAGTTTATGGAAAGAAGAATTTGAGACAGCCAGGAATGCAATGGAATAATCAAGTGTGGAGCTAAAAAAAAATGTAGGTGAGGGTTTTATAGTAGGTGAGGTGAGATGGGGTAAATTTGGACAATGTTACATACTGGCACAAGGATGATCAGAAGTTCTTTTTGGAATCATCCAGATTGTGCACAATCTGTTCCCAGGGAGAAGGATGGTGTGAGGAGCTAATGACTGGAATTTAGATGGGAACTGTTAATAATTATTTCAGTCTTTCCAATATTTAATTGGAGGTAATTTTTGGTTGGTGAAAATCGACATTTTGGGCAAAAGCCCTTCATCAGGAATTTCTGGTTACCAAGCATAGGATTTCTGATAAGCCATCTGATAATTTGGCAACAGTGGAGGAGTTAAGAGAGATAGTGGTGAGGTAGAGCTAGATGTTGTCAACGTACAAGTGAAAACGAACACCTTTAGGTGTAGTTATACATGGAATTCTAACCATGTGGAAAGAAGCCATTCGGCCGATTGAGTCTCTGCACCGATCCTCTGAAGAGCATCGTACACATTTCCCACCTTTTCCCAGGAATCCCATGCTTCCCATGTCTAATCCACCTAGCCTACATATCCCTGGACATAATGGGAAATTTAGCACGGCCAATCCACCGCACCTGCACACCTTTGGACTGTGGGGGAAAACCTACGCAGACATGGGGAAACATGCAAGTTTCACACAGTCACTTCAGGGTGTAATTAAACCTTGGTCCTTGGTGCTGGGAGGCAGCAGTGTTAACCTCTGAACCACAGTGCTATCAAAGGGCAAAATGTAGATGAAAAATTTAAAAAGCAGCCAAAGGTGGAATTCTTGAGGGCCACAAGATGAAATGGTGGCAGCAGCAGCAAGACTCTCTGATTGTGATTGGAAGGATAACAGTGGAACTAGAACTGGTCTGTTCCACCCAACAGGATGAAAATGATAAGATTTTGTAGGAGGATGGCATAGCCAAATGTGACAAAAGTAGTATATAAACCAGAAGGACAGGAAGGAAAGTTTAACTTTGATGCAATTGCATAGAATGCCATTTTGTGACTTTAAGCGTGTTTCTATACTATAGAAGGGCCACAGACTCTTTGGAGGGATTCAGACTTAGAGTTCCAGGAAAGAAAGGAGTGGATCCGAGAGACAATAACATGTTAAGGGTTACTACAAGTGATGGGAGAAAATGTTCAACATCTTGGAGAAAACTGACAGAAATATATAATGCCGGAGTTGAATTTTCTGAACGTGCGGTATATTATTTTACAATCTAAAGGGAAACTGATTGTAAAGGATACTGTTGAGAGAAGATAGACTGGACCTCTCAAAATAGTATTTGGGATGGAGAGTTCTGCCAGTCATGGGCCCATGACAGTGAGTTACATGCCCCAGAGTTCTATGGTGATCATAATTGCTCAAGCATTTGAGGTGCGGTAAAATAATGAGTATCAGACAGGCTGGTGATTCTGTGAAAAGGTTTAACTGCATTCAGGTCACTTAGCAAAATGCTATCAGCAGCACATACGATTCATCTTCACTTACGTCAAATGTTTCAATGATATTCCTGTCTGGTTGATATAGTGGAAACGTTTAAGAAGAAACCATAAAGATTGCTCCATATAAGAAAACTACTTGCCTTCAGTTTGTACTTTCCTTAGAAACTGAGAATTCATTAAATCCTAAATTTCCTAAGCAGTTTGTAGGATTAGGCAGAGCAACATTTTCTATATATGCACACCTCAACACCCTCCCAAAAAAATTGGTGATCTTTTTACCATGAACTGGCTCACAGAGGATTCTCACTGAAGACTGATGGCAGCAAACGATTTGGAGGATAGAAGATCCCAATGTGATTACCTCCTTCAGGGCAATGATGACTCATTCACTCAAGTTAAGAAAAGACAATGTTCTAATACACAGATAACAGCATCATGGAGGTTTCTGATACCAACAGCTGGTGAAAGATCAACAATTCCTATCTTACCCAGTGCATTTTATTTTGAGGAGTGCATGAGAGTTTGTTAAATAAATCTTATTTGGAGTCATAGGTATCATCAATTCTAAATTAAAGAATAAAAATACATTAGTCAAGACTCAATAAAAATGGCAAGGCAGATGAAGTGTTGTGACTGCAGTTGTGACTACTCCTGGATGCTGCTGTGGTCAAGGATAAAGATAAACAGATCTGAAGTGTCTGTGGTTTAAGGTACATCAGCTCAGGGATTATGAATTGGAAACTGAACTGCAGAAGCTGCAACTTACCAGGGAGAGGAAAAATTTACCGGGACACTTCGTTGTCGGCAGTAAGCACACCTCTTTGGACATGGTTTTTCTAATTTATTCAGATGTTAAGGCCAGGAAGGTTTGGCAGTAGGTGAGGCAGGAATGAGGACTCAGGAGGCAGAGGAACCTTGGCCTTTGTAATTATTCAATGGATTTGAGGTACTTTCGAATAGCTTCAATGAGAGTGAGGGCTGCTGTTTGGACGAGCTAACTGACCATGACACAATGGTGCAGGGAGCCATTGAAATGATGGGAGTTGGGGAGGCAGAAATGAATGTAATGGAAATAGGGGTCAGTACAGTGAAGCAAATTAACCCAGTTTGCTGGAGCAAAGAGTGAGAATCCAGAAGGCTACTTTGCCTTCCTGATGCCATGGTTTCTAACATCTTCTCAGGGCTGGAAAGGAACCTGCGGTGGGAAGGGTAGGATCTAATTGCCATAGTCCATGTGGATGCCATCAACATAGGAAGGGCAAGGCAAGAGGTATCCATGATCAGTTTGAGGAGTTAGGCACAAAATTAAATTGTTGAATCTCAGAGTTAATTATCTCTGGATTACGGAGCCTTGAGAAAATAGATAGGGAAGAAATAAAACTCAAAAAATAAACGCCAAGATCACAGACCTGTGTGGGGGAGTCAGATTCCATTTGAGGTGTGCCGGCACCAGTACTGGGAAAAATGGGATCGATACCATTGGGATAGTTTACAGCTGAACAGTGCTGGGCTGGTATTATAGCAAATCTCATAACTGGGAAAATCAAGAGGGTTTTAACTAAATAGCAAGGGCAAGGCATCAAATCAGATAGTAAATCAAATAATAGTAGCAAGGCAGGAGGGAAAGGTATTAATGTGGGAAATGATAAATAGACCATGACAGGAAGGAATAAAGAACATATATCGAAAAGTGAATCAACAGATAAGATTAGAGATTACAAAAATAATAAAATGACAAAACTAAAGGCTTTATATTTGAACAGGCATAATATTTGCAATAAAACAGATGAACTAAGATCACAAATAAAAATATAAGAAGATCTAATTGCCATTACAGAGACATGACTATGGGATGACATAGATTGAGATCTGAATTTTGAAGAGTACAGGACATTTAAGAAAAAGGGAGGCTAGAAAAAGTTGGAGGGTTGGCTGTGTTAATGATCATGTTAGCTTTATTATCTCTCAATGAAGAAAGATGACCCATGTTTAGGAAACCAGGATGTAGAAACAGTTTGGCTAGAGATGAGAAATGATAAAGGTAAGACTTTGCACAAGTGGTATACAGTGCCCTTATCAGTAACCACACATTGGGATGGAATATGATGGAATAAGTACTTGGAATTTTTCAGAAAACAGTGATAATCAAGGGAGATTTTAATCTACATATGGACTGGAAATATAAGATGTGCAAAGGATATGTAGATGAGAAGTTCATAGAATATATTCATGTTAGTTTCTTGGGACAATGCATTCTGAAGCTGACCAGTGAGTGGACTATAGATAGAACTCATTAATGAACTTGTAGTGAAAGCACTGCATGCTAGCAGCAATCACAAAATGACTAAATATTAAATCCTGTTTGGGGAGAGGAGACTTTGAAACATGGCATTTTAATTTTAAATAAAGGTATTTATGATGGCATGAAAGCAGAGCAAGCTAAAAGTAACTGGCAAATTAGGAAAAGAGATAGACAAATACAAATGTAGTGGCAGACACTTAAAGGATATTTCAGAATTCACAGAATAGATACATTCCAAAGAGGGAAGAAAAGATCCAAGGGCTTTCACTGGAAATGTCGAAAATCGTACCAAACTTAAAGAAAAGGTATATGATAACACAATGATAGGTAACAGGTCAGAAGTTTGGATGAAATATAGAAAACACCAAAGATTGATGAAAAGGATTGGAAGACGGCTAAAAGTAGAATATGAGAGAGAAATCAATGAGAAATATATAAAGCGATGGTAAAGTTCCTATGCATATTTAAAAAGGAAAGGTATTTAATAAAGTGAACATTGGTCTTTTAGTGAGTATGTTTGTGGAAGATCAATCCAGGGTAATTTGGCAAATTAGGTCCAAATTTGGCTTAGTAAGAGGTGACAGAGGGTGGTGGTAGAAGGCTGTTTGTGTAACTGGAGGCTGATATCCAGTAGGCAAAACTGAGGACTGCAGATGCTGGAAATCAGAGTCTGGATTAGAGTGATGCTGGAAAAGCACAGCAGGGCAGGCAGCATCTGAGGACCAGGAAAATCAACATTTTGGGCAAAAGCCCTTCATCAGGACTGAAGGCCTGATGATGGGCTTTTGCCCGAAATGCCGATTTTCCTGCTCCTCAGATGCTGCCTGACTGGCTGTGCTTTTCCAGCACCACTCTAATATAGATGCCGATATCCAGTAGCATACCATGAACCAGTGTTGGATCCCTTATTGGTTGTTATAAACAATATTGAAGAAAATATGAGGGTGGTGGGGTGGTAAGTAAGTTTTTGTAGATGATACAAAGACTGGCTAGATGGTTGATCGTGAGTGAGAAGGTCTTAGATTACAGGAGGATGTAGATGGATTGGTCAGATGGAAGTTAACCTCGATAGGTATAAGGTGATGCATGTTGGAGGAAGTAACAAGACAAAGAATACTCTATGAACGTCGGGATACTAGGAAGCTCAGAGAACATAGGGATCTTGGGTTTCTTGTCCACAGATCCTTGAAAGCAGCAAGACAGGTTAATAAAGTAGTTAAGAACGCAAATGAGACAGTTATGAAATTGATTATAAGAGCAGGGTGGTTCTGTTGGAGCTGTACAGAACTTTGGTTAGATTACAACTGGAGTACTGTGTACTATTCTAGTCACTACACTATAGCCAGGATGTGATGCATTATCTGGGAATGATCAATTTAGCTATAATCAGAGGCTGGATAAGCTTGGGTTGTTTTCTTTACAGCAGAGAAGGCTGAGAGGTTGCCTGATTGAGGTGGATCAGGTTATTTGGGACATGGACAGTGTGGATGGGAGGCAATTGTTCCTCCTAGTTAAAGGGTCAATAACAACAGGTCACACATTAAATGTGAAAGGCAGAAGGGTTAGAGAGAATTTGTGGAATATTATTTTTGTCCAGAGGTTGGTGGAATGCCCTGCTTGGGCGGGTAGCTGAGGTTACCTTTAAGATATGCTTTGTTGAGCAGTGTTTGAGTGCTCATAACATTCAAGGCTATGGGTCAAGTGCAGGAAAATGGAACCAGTATAGACTTAATGGTTTTTATCAGTGCAGACTTCAGCGATCAAATATCCCCTCCTTTAGTTTGATTATATGATTCTAAATTATAGCGGCAAATAACATCGATTTTCCTGCTCCACGGATGTTGCCTGACCTGCTGTGCTTTTCCAGCACCACTCTCTTCACTGCATAGGATACAGGCAACGTCCCATAAATACCTGGAAATCAGGAAATTGAAGGGAGGAAGAATTTTAAAACTCTTTAAATCATCATGGAAGAGGTACTGTTGATTGTGGACCAGCCCTCATATCATGAGAGACTTCATACTCAGATCTTAAAAGAAATGCCTTGTGAGATATTTGATGCATTAGTTTTAATTTTCCAAAATTCTGCAAAATGGAAATGATCAAATATAACTCCTTTATTCAAAAAGGGAATGAGAGAAAGAAGGAAATAGTTGGCTTAACATCCGTTACAAGGAAGATAGTAGGGGCTATTATTGGAGATGTTCCAATAGGACACTTAAAAAGATTCAAGGTAATCAGGCAGAGAGCGCATGGTTTTATTTTTTGAAAGGGAAATCATGCTTTACAACTTATTGGGTTTCTTTGGAGAATTAGTATGTGCTGTGGACAAAGGGGAACCTGTGAATGTACTGTATAAAGGTTTCCTGAAGGCATTTGATATGGTACCACATCAAAGGTTATTATGGAAAATTGAAGCTAATAGTGTATGGGTGAACATTTGGCATCAATAGAAGTTGGCTAACAGAAAATGGAGAGTAGTCATTTTATGGTTGGCAAGACATCATTAGTGGCGTGTCACAGGGATCTTAACTTCTTACAATTTAATACAAGTCATATCAATAACTTGGATGAAGGGATTAGAGGTATGGTTGTTTAATTGCTGACAACATAAATATAGGTAGGACAGTAAATTTGAAAGCTATCCTAAGTAATTATGAAGGGATAAAAATAGAATGAGAGAGTGGGAAAAAGTCTGATCAATACAATATGAGAAGACGTGAAAGAAGTTTATGATCTCAATGATGAGAGATTGGAGAGCTTTGAGCTACAGAGAGATCTAAGTGTTCTTGTGCACGAATCACAGATTAGTATTCAGGTACCGCAAGGAATTAGTAAAGCTAATAGAATGTCATGTTTTATTGTGAGGGGAATTGAATACAGAAGTAAGGTTATTCAGGGCATTGGTGAGACCACATCTGGAATACTGTTTACAGTAATAGATGTAGATGTGTCAGTAATAGTTCAGATTAGATTCACTAATGAGGAAAAGATGGATAGGCTAGATTGTATCTGCTGAAGTTTAGAAGATGGGAGGTGACCTAATTGAAACTATAAGATCCAGTGGGGACTTGGTGGGCAATGTGGAACTGGAAATGGTGTTTCCTTTTGTTGGAAATCTAAAACCAGGGATCATGTTTAAAAATAAGGAGTCATCTATTTAAGTCAAAATGGAGGAAAAACATTTTTCTCACAGATGGTTATGAGTCATTGAATCTCTGATCCTCAAAAGGTGGTGACAATAGAGTCTTGGAATAATTCTAAGGCAAATTTTCACTTATCAAGCGGCTGCAAATTTGTTCAGGATAGGTGTGGTTGTAGAATAATAATCAGATCAGATCTTATGTAATGGCAGAGCAGTCTGAAGGAGTTGAGTGGCCACATCTGCTCCTAATTTTATATGTTTGTAGATTCCACATTTGCATAAGGAATACATATTCATATATCTTCAGTCACCACAGTCACTGTGTACAAAATTATAATTGGTTCATTTCAAGAGATTTTTTTGAAAGCCCTTTGACTTTCACATAGCTCACAAAATAGATAATTGTGTCATTCCACCTTGCCACATCAAGGTTCAAGGTGCAATATTGAGGTGCAATGTTATTACAAGCAGAAGGGAAAGAGAGTGCAAATCAGAAACTGGTAATCCACGTGCATTACAAACTCCTGTCCAAGATTATTGCTTAATTCTGATCTGGAGTTGGTGCTCCATCCTGATTAGAACTGCATTACTCAGGGATATGATCAACCTACATACAGCATCTGGATATGGGTCTTATCAGGTGACCATCAATTTTAAAGAAATGTCGCACACTGGGTAGGAGTGCGCACCAAAATGGTTAGGGGTGGGATTCTACAATTAGGTTAGCTGCTGTACACAAGCATCAATGAATCAGAATCTGAAAGTTTTCTTGGTTAGTGTGAAATTAGGCCAGGTTGCCCTCTTTCCCCTGTTTTGTTTGTGTACAAGTGGCAGTGGCAGAAACACTTAGAGAGAATGTAGGTGTTCAGAGATTTTAATGCTCTACTTTTTTCTGGGTAATTGTCATAAGTGAATTAGGACTCTTCAAAGTCTCTGGTGCTAACTCAGAGTTGGAGTCTTTTTAAGAGGCTGTTTTGGGGATGCAGTGTAATTATCCATCCAAAGTTTAAACTTTCGGAGCAAGACCTATAATTAGTGTGTTGGAACTTCTGAGAAGTCCAAATACGCATTTGTCAGGGTGAGTATGGTTTCTGACTATCCAGAGACTGGAAGATCCAGGCTGTGAGACCAGGATTAGACCCAAACGTATGCTCAGTAACTATCATTAAGGGAAATTCACCAAAGATCCTTAGACAGTACATTCCAAACCCACAACACTTCGATCTGGAAGGACAAAGGACAGCATGTACATGGGAACACTACCATCTGCAATTCCCCTCCAAGCTGCTCACTATTCTGACTTGAAAATATATTCCATTCCTTCACCGTCACTGAGTCAAAGTCCTGGAATTCCCTCTCTAAGGGCATTGTAGTCTACTGACAGCACATGGACTGCAGTGGGTCATGAGCGCAGTTCACCATCGCCTTCTCAAGGGTAACTAGGAATAGGTAAGAAATGCTGGCCAGTCAGAGATGCCGATGTCCCATAAGTGTATTAAAAAAGTGTATGAAGTGTGGCTATTTGGATGATGTTCTGTGGATCACTTGCATTTAAGGAATTGTGCATTAGTATGACAGAAAGGGAATACAAAAAATTGGATAATTTGGTTGAATATAAAACCTTGGTCAAGCTTGTTGCAAAGCAATAATGTCCTAATTGCTACACTTGATCACAACAACGAAATACTCCCATCTCTAACAAAGTTGAAACTACTGTAGACAAAACTCATGTTCATTGTAATTGTAGGTTTGTATTTGGAAAGTAGCCACATGGAAGAACTTGCACACCGTAATCAAATATTATTATTTGGACTTAACTTTAATCATATAGCTCAAGAAGTTGTAAGTGCTATGCTGAGCTACTTTGAGCTGATACTATTCCAAATAAAAAAAACTTGCATTTACATTTGCTCATTAAATAATTGTTATTGGTATGGTGTATACAATGATGTATGTGACATACTCAACTTCAGTAACCATACTTAAAGTGACAGAAAGTGCTGTTACAGTAATAGACGCCGCTGAGCTTACTTTCACAATCAGGACTCCCGCCCACCTTCCGAGGACCCCTTCGCCCACCTCTAACACACTGCATCCACCTGGACACCCCGCGCTGGCCTATTACCCGCCCTCGATCTCTTCATTTCCAACTGCCGCCGGGACATTAACCGCCTCAACCTGTCTACACCCCTCCCCCACTCCAACCTCTCACCCTCACAACGCACAACCCTCCAATCACTCTGCTCCAATCCCGTCCTCACCATCAAGCCAGCAGATAAAGGGGACGCAGTGGTAGTCTGGCACACTGACCTCTACACTGCTGAAGCCTAACGCCAACTCGAGGACACCGCTTCCAATCACTCCCTCGACCATGACCCCACCCCCCATCACCAAACCATCATCTCCCAGACCATACAGAACCTCACCACCTGAGGAGATCTCCCACGCACAGATTCCAACCTCATAGTCCAGGATCCCCGCACAGCCCGGTTCTACCTCCTTCTCTAGATCCATAAGCCTGACCACCCGGGCCGACACATTGTCTCAGCATGCTCCTGTCCCACTGAACTCATTTCTAACTACCTCGACACTGTCCTATCCCCCCAGTCCAGGAACTTCCCACAAATGTTTGAGACACCACCCACGCCCTCCACTTCCTCCAAGACTTCCGTTTCCCCGGTCCCCAACGTCTCATCTTCACCATGGATATCCAATCCCTCTACACCTCCATCCGCCATGACCAGGGCCTCCAAGCCCTCCGTTTCTTCCTCTTTAGACGTCCACAACAGTACCCTTCCACCGACACTCTCATTCGTTTGGCCGAACTGGTCCTCACCCTTAACAATTTCTCCTTCGAATCCTCCCACTTCCTCAGACCAAAGGGGTAGCCATGGGCAGACGTATGGGCCCCAGCTATGCCTGTCTCTTTGTTGGCTACGTAGAACAGTCGATCTTCTGTAATTACACCGGCACCACTCCCCATCTCTTCCTCCGCTACATTGATGACTGCATTGGCGCCACCTTGTGCTTCCGCGAGGAGGTTGAGCAATTCATCAACTTCATCAACACATTCCAGCCTGACCTTAAATTTACCTGGACCATCTCTGACACCTCCCTCCCCTTTCTGGACCTCTCCATCTCCATTAATGATGACCGACTTGACACCGACATTTTTTACAAACCCACTGACTCCCACAGCTACCCGGATTACACCTCTTCCCAGCTGACCTCCAGCAAAAATGTCATCCCGTATTCCCAATTCCTCCGCCTCAGCCATATCTGCTCCCACGAGAACCTGTTCCACCACAGAAAACAGGAGATGGCCTTCTTCTTTAGAGACTGCAATTTCCCTTCCAACGCATCTCGTCCACATCCCGCACCTCCACCCTCAGACCCCACTCCTCTAACCGTAACAAGGACAGAATGCCCCTGGTGATCACCTTCCACCCTACCAACGTTCGCATAAACCAAATCATCCGCCGACATTTCCGCCACCTCCAAACAGACCCCACCACCAGGGAT
>NC_057727.1:44682559-44736353 GCF_004010195.1 Chiloscyllium plagiosum
TGGATATCCATGGTGAAGATGAGGCGTTGGGGGCCGGGGAAACTGAAGTCTTGGAGGAGATGGAGGGCGTGGGTGGTGTCTCGAACGTATGTGGGGAGTTCCTGGACTAGGGGGGAATAGGACAGTGTCGAGGTAGGTAGAGGTGAGTTCAGTGGGGTAGGAGTATGCTGAGACAATGTGTCGGCCCGGGTGATCAGGCTTGTGGATCTTGGGAAGGAGGTAGAACTGGGCAGTGTGGGGTTTCCGGACTATGAGGTTGGAAGCTGTGGGTGGGAGATCTCCTGAGGTGATGAGGTTCTGTATGGCCTGGGAGATGATGGTTTGGTGATGGGGGGTGGGGTCATGGTCGAGGGGGCTGTAGGAAGAGGTGTCCTCGAGTTGGCGTTTGGCTTCAGCGGTGTAGAGGTCAGTGCGCCAGACTACCACTGCGCCCCCTTTATCCGCTGGCTTGATGGTGAGGTTGGGATTGGAGCAGAGGCCCTCCAGCATAGAGACTCAAAGGTCCTATCTATTTTTAAAGCACACACCCATCTATCCAAATGATTATGTTTAAACCTTTTGAACTTAATGTAAGCCTGACCTGATTCCTTCTCTGTGTTTCTGAACCACTGCCTATATGCTTCTGGTGGAGAAAGTGAGGTCTGCAGATGCTGGAGATCAGAGCTGAAAATGTGTTGCTGGAAAAGCGCAGCAGGTCAGGCAGCATCCAGGGAACAGGAGAATCGACGTTTCGGGAATAAGCCCTTCTTCAGGATTCCTGAAGAAGGGCTTATGCCCGAAACGTCGATTCTCCTGTTCCCTGGATGCTGCCTGACCCTGCTGCGCTTTTCCAGCAACACATTTTCAGCTCTATGCTTCTGGTACCAATTCATAAGCACTTAAAATAGCCTGTTTCTCCCCAACCCCACCCTTCTCTCACTTATCTCTCCACCCTTCAGGCTCTCTGCCTTTATTCCTGATGAAGGGCTTTTGCCCGAAATGTCGATTTTTCTGCTCCTCGGATGCTGCCTGAACTGCTGTGCTCTTCCAGCACCACTAATCCAGAATCTGGTTTCCAGCATCTGCAGTCATTGTTTTTACCTTTTTGAAATCCTTGTGTTAATTTCAAATCAACATTGTGAGATGTGAAGTAATGTATAATATCGATGGCATCCATGGGTTTTTATGCATTTAGGAGATTTAAATGTATGGCATTTAAGTCAGAAGTCACATTGTGTGTTCTGCTTGAAATTTAGAAAGATGTATAAAATCGGATGATTAAAAATACTATTGTCTGTTAAGAGTTAACAGCTTTGTTTCTGCTATTATGTATAGACCTGCCTGGATAACACCTGTTTTACAATGTATGTGTAAATGCTGCCAACATTTTTCAATTTGTATTGAAATGGAATTGTTCAGATCACAATTAGGTAGTATTCTGCTATGTTGAGGCATGCACTGTGCCTTTTCAAATTAAGTTGAAGTGCTTGAAGTTCTACAAGCCATGTTTTTGTATTTTGTGACATTGACAGGTTAAAATACTTTGTACGAACAATACATCAGTTTTCCCACCTGTGATGCATCTACCACATGCTGGTTTTGCCATCATGCTCCCTTTTGTAAAATAAATCATGTAACAAATTATTGATTTGCATCTTAATAAAATGCATATTTAAAATTTGTGTGCACAAAAATGTATTGAAGTCCAATTATAAATACGTCGCAGGTGCAAAATTGAGATAAAATTGCCACAGTTAGTACTTTATTGGAGAACGTTAGAAATTGGACAACAGTTCATTCTACAAGTGGAAAATAAATCATAACATATGAGTGGAAAATAGGTTATGAAGATCTTTATTACAAGTGGAATAAATTGTATGTTTCATCATTTCCCATTTTATACTTTGATTATATCCTGATTATATCCTGGACACAATTGATTAAAATTATGTATGTATCAAATCTCAAAGCAACTATTCAGCACAGAGGGTAATTTAATATTTCTTGTGCTATTATAAGACCTCTGCCCTCACCACCACCCCCGCCTCCATCCACCCCCCTTACCCACCATGATGGTTTTTATTGCGACAACAGGAGAATAACTGTGTAAGACCCTATTTACTCTACTGCATTCAATTCAATTTGAATTATGTCAAACCAAACTTAATTCACTAACTCTGCATTACTTGCTGTTTACAATCAAACCCTGGTCTCTGCCTAAATTGAAGCAGGCAGCAACACTGCTCACATATTCCACTGACATGGCCATTAGCTCAACATGTGGCAGAGCTCAAGATTTATATTTTAAATGTATATGTGTTCCAGAAATAAATCCATGTGCTTGTGTTATTGAAAAAATGTTTATTTTATCTCAATATAATTGCTTCTGTTTATGAGAAAATATTACTGCATGAAGAATATGCAGTTTCATAAATTTTGATTTTTAAATATTTATGTTACGACTCCATATATTTGCACATGGCCCAGAAATGAACATTATTGCACACTTTTTAAGAATCATTGAGAGGAATGAGATTACAGGTGTAACAATGTACTTTCTGTGACTGTGTAAATATCAAATAACATGCATTTTACTCTGCACTACAAGTTAATAATTTGCTAAAAGGTTGAAATAATGCTCTCAACAGCAAAGTTGTGGCTCCATGAACATTTGTATAACATTGCAAGTGAACTGGACCAGATATGCAGGGATGATATTACCAAAGAATCTCCTCTGAACATGCCCAATGTTGCACTTTGTGAGTACAAACAGTCCATTTGTAAATCATTTTGTTTTCCAGGATCTGCCGAGCATTTTATATGCGTCAGACTCGAGGGCATTGGAGAACTAATGATTCAGCTAGGGAGGGAGGGTAAGGCCTAGGATTAAACCAGAATTTGGTTAAGGTTTGTGACGCAACAATATTGTAAAAGGTGAGGGAGATGCTTGCTTGCCTTTGTAATTTACAGACATTAGAGGTATTAATAAACTAATGAGGAAGGAAGCATTTTTTAATTCTTCAAAGGGGAATTTGAATATTATTCTTCTTAACTAATTAAGAGATGTGCAAACCTTCTGATCAGTTCTGCTGCCTGTTAGCACTCTAAAAAGTAGAAGTGGGAATATCTGAGTTATTTTAATGCAGAAATGCTATTCTGCTGACAGTTTGAGTTTGTGAACATTGTTTAATGAGATATTTGATCCGCACACGGGAAAATCAAAATAATTCCTTTCTGCAGTCAAATAACAAACATTAGAAATGGCAACAGAAAATGCTGAACCCAGCATTCCTGACAGCATCTGTGGAGAGTGAAACAGTTGACATTTCATCTCTATGATCTTTCATCAGAACTGAAAATGTATTCTCCCCCAGTGTCACTAATGCGTAGTGAATGTTCCTTACACAACATCTTGTTGGCCTTACATCTCTTACATCTCCTTATCAAACATTCAAGCAAACGGTATTTTCCAGCAACAAGAGGCAAAAAATAGGAAAGTCACGCCAAATAATAATTATATTTGCAAGTCTCCTAAATAAAGCAAAAACTTAATGTTCAAACGTAGTGTAACATATTCGTCTGTAGCTACAAATCATTACTCTTCTTCCAATGAGTGTCAAAATATGGTGCAACCTTTGAAGTTTCAACAAAGATTGAGGTGGACTGTTTGGATTCCTGCTCTGGCTGCTGTTGGTCAGCACTCTTTGTGTTTTCGATCCTTGCCAAAGATTGCTCCACCTGAGTTGATGCTGGTATAGAGGTAGGATACTGAGGGAGCAGAAGGAGTCTTTGTGTCAAGTTCCCCCTTCCACGTTCTTTTTCAAATCATCCCCCTCATGCTTATCTGTTTTCATTGAGCCTGGCAGCACTTTGCTGCAGGTCAGTATTGTTAACTCCTAACCATGGAAGGTTATGGTATTGACAATGGGTTTTCTTTTTCAGGATTTGTAGGATTGCTCTAACCGCCACTACTGGGTGCCCATTCCCATCCCTTTGAACTGTGTGGCTTGATGGATCATTTTAGAGAGCAGTTAGGGTCAATCGCATTACTGTGGATCTGGACTCACATGTAGGCAACAGCAGGTAAGGATGGCAGATTTCTCTGTTTTGAGGGCATTGGTAAACCTGGAAAGTTTTCATGACAATCAATGATAATTCCACTGTCTTTTCTGAGATAAGCTTTGTATTCCAGATTTATTGATTTAAATAAAATTCCATGGTGAGATTTGAACCCTAGATCTCACAATGTCACCCGCTCCCACATGATGGTGAGGAGACTCTAGAGAAGGAGCAACAGTTTAGATTTTGTGCAGAGTTGAGTCTAGATATATCTTTATTTTCAGGTAGGGCACCGAAAACATCATCAAGAATTCCATCAAACAATCGATGGTGACACCTTGAAAAGACACAAAAGAGCCCGATGAATCATACAACAGCATTGTTGGTTCAGGGGTGGATACCTTCTAATCAGTTCTTGACAATCGGACAGGGCAGAGAAAAGCTGAGAACCTTTACAGCGCAACACCTAACAAAATGGCACAGTAGGAACTAAAACCTGGATCAAGGTGCAGAATATTTGACCTTGACACCTTTGGAAGTATTGGAATTCATAGAGCAATTACAACAGGCAAAAAGAAAATTAGAAGACTACGTATTATGCATTATGATCCCAAACAGAAATTGTATAAGATATGCAGTAATACAAAACTAAGACTTTTGGAGCCATGTGGGAGTGCAAAATATTTTCTGACTTGTCTTCTTATGTTCTTGGATTACAGTTCAAGATTGAAACAGACCATAAGCCACTTGTAACCTTGTTAAATGCAAAAGCAATGGCAAAAGTATTACACAGGGGATCTAACAACCCAGATTGAGCACAAGGCAATGTGATACCGAAGTCACGTATTGTTGGTATAAAACTATTGATAAATGTTGAGAATTCCTGCTGACTACATGCATCAGAAAGACATTGAACTTTTCATAAAAGGTTTAAGATTTTATATTTGCAACCACTGATTGCTTGCTTGTAATAGCATTGAAGCTGAAAGACACTACACACGCACAGAACCAAAATGAGGAAAGTGTGCAGATCCATACATGCTGTCTTGACAATGGCCAGCATATGTCCCCTATTCTGAGACAATGTTTTGAGCAGCACAGGCTCCTTAGCATGATTATCTCCTTGAAATCCATCTTGAAATCATTTAGAAGATTTATTAGGAACACCTAGGCATCATCTCATAGAGAACAAAGGCACAGCATTCTGTGCAATGACCAGGCCTATCATGATCATGAGATGACAGGCATGCAATGTAACATCTTTGTCATAAAGAGATGAAAGGAGGAAGGATTACTTCTGGCCTCTCTTTTGCCATCTAGGCCATAGGAACATTGAGGCATGGATTTGTTTGAATTCCCTTACACACTTATTGACACCAGGCATCACTAGACATGACCACAATCAAGTCCAGAAAATCAAAGCTGAGTATCCAATAGGAGAGGCTTGCACTTTTAACCTGTGTCATAGAGATCACAAACTGTCAGCCCCAAGCAATCGGGGAAAAGATCATCCTTACTTGGAACAGAGAATGCTATCATAAGGTGCAGATGGAGTATTTTGATATTGCTCAACAGGAAACTGCAGATTACCCAGAACTCCAGAGGAAGAGCACAGCTAAAGAGCTACAACTCACTGAAAGAGGAAAAAGTGACTCTCAGAAAACAATGGCAAATTTGGGACAATGGAGATGCTTAACAACCTCAAAGAGAACGCCAGACTGGATTGTGAAGCTTGGATGAAACACAACAAAGGGTGTCTCTGTGAAAATATAGACTGGGGTAGGTGAGAACTAAGAGGATGAGCAAATGTGGGATAAAACTTTAGAGAGGAGATGTGGTGTAAAAAGGTTAACTCCCGAGCTTGTACATAGGAAGCTATGTTGATGATGACATGATCAAATGTTGATGATGGGACTCTAGAGCAGGAACAATAGCTTAGATCTTTTGTAGAGCTGTGCTTTTATAGTTAATATAGTATAAATAATAAACTGCTTGAAAAAATCATCTAAGAATCTAGCTATATCTTTATCATAGAGTTGTGCACACCAAACATCCTGTAGAACTCTATCTGATAAGAGCTGAGTGCTAATGTTATACCTTAAAATTCAAAAATGTGCCATTGAAGGTACTGCATCACACTGACCCAGTTATTGTAAATTATGTCTGTCTGTCATTCCAAAATATCTCACAATGGACCTCTGGAAACATATACCTCCAAATATGTAAAGTCATCAATAAGTTTCCTGTCTTCCCTTTCTGAAAGATGTAAGTTGGACACCTGCCAATGTTGGAGTTGGGGGCATGGTACAGGAAATGCCTTCCTAGCGAAAGAAGAAATCGGTCAAGGACATATTGGCTGCATTTGTAGATTGATAAACAAACATTTGCCATGTTATGACACACCTTCTCTGCCTGTCAAGTAAAACATGAATCTACAGCTTCTACCCCAGATATTGAGTCACTACCACAAGACCACACACATGCCAAACGCTCCCATGTCTTCAGCGATTCCCAAGCAAGTTCAAGACATAATTATCAAAGTTTATTTCTGCTAACTAAAAGTACAATATCCTTTGCCTCACCAGTTCCATCTTTCCATCTTTGGCCCCCTCAGTGTTGGGTGCAATATTGTTATTAACGAAATGAGCTGACCTTGGGAAAGACCTGTTGAGTCTCCCAAGGGCTAATGGTAGATTTATAGCTGTTGAAACATCTCCTATATAAGTGCCATTAAAATCTAAAATCATCTCAGGCATTAAAGATGAATTCTTGGTTTAAAAAACAAAATAGTGGTTTGTGTTGTAGTGACTCCATCTAGATGTGACCAGTCTTGGTTCTGGATTAGTTGAAGTGCTGCATCGAGATTTTGTGAATTTAATTTTAATTAATTGCTTAATCTGTACTCTGAATGGAATGTCTGATCATCTGCACCTTATTCATAGTCACTGTTAATGTTTTCAGTTGGGAGTTAATAAGGCCAGCCTTATAGTGGCATTCAAGTCAGACTTTAGATTATTTCTGTTGCAAGTTCTAAAAACAAATGCAGCACAGATGTACAGCTATGAAACAGAACCACAAAATGCAGGAGCCAGTTAGCATGACTGGCAGCATCTGAGGAAGGAATCGATGTGATCATGCTGTTTTAAATTAATATGTCCGGTAGTAATGGTGGTAGTTTTAAGGTGATAGATTCTAGTATATTGCTGAAAAGATAGACATGTTGCTGAAGATTTTTCTGTTGCATCCTCCGGACAAATGCAAGAATTCCAAAGTAAAATTGAAATAACAATTTACAACAGAGGGGATGAGAATGTTGATTGGTTGGCAGTTGACACTGATGGAGAAAGCATCAGGGAACTGTGAGCTCCTCAAGCTGATGGCTATTCAAAAAGTAAGGTTATGGTCATATGAGGAGGGATGATCAGCTCCTCTTTATTTTCAACTTTCCATATTAAATTTAATGATTGAAACTATTTTCAGCACATGACAATACCTTACTCCAACCAAAATATCATCAATTGTTTTCACCAGAAATAGTAAGAAGTCAATTACAAGATTTTCTTGAATTAATAGAAGCTTGTTACCTGCAAACCTTGAGGTAAATAATAAAGATGAAATGTCCAATAAATGGTAAAAATCACACACACACACATACACATACACATACACACACACACACACACACACCTCAAAAAATAGGATAGTGCTAAATGAACAAAGAAAGATGAAATAATATACCGGATAGAGTCTCTTGAGTTTCCTTGAGACTTAAGAATTTAACCCGAGACCACAGTTGGTGGGTTGTTAATTCCATCAGAAGAAGGGAATAATGCTGTTATCTTTTAGTTCTTGGTTTCTTGGTACTTCTTTTCAGTCAATGATGACAGAGGCAGAATGCAGAGTCAAATCCACCCTGTCTATACTGCTCATAATTTTGTAGACCTCAATCCGGTTCCCCCCTCAACCTCCTTCTTTCCAATGAAAACAATCTTAATCTACACAACCTCTCCTCATAGCTAGCACCCTCCATACTAGGCAATATCTTGCTGAACCTCCTCTGCACCCTCTCCAAAGCATCCACATCCTTTTGGTAATCTGGTGACCAGAACCATGCGCAGTATTCCAAATGTGGCCAAAGTCTTATACAACTGTATCATGACCTGCCAACTCTTCTCCTCAAAACTCTGTCCGATAAAGGAAAGCAAGCCATATCCCTTCTTGACCACTCTACTGACCTGCATTGCCACCTTCAGGGGATAATGGACCTGAACACCCAGATCTCTCTCTGTACATCAATTTTCCCCTGAAATTTTCCATTTATTGTGTAGTTCACTCTTGAGTTGGATCTTCAAAAATGCACCACCT
The DNA here is from genome assembly GCF_004010195.1 of Chiloscyllium plagiosum. NCBI lineage: Eukaryota > Metazoa > Chordata > Chondrichthyes > Orectolobiformes > Hemiscylliidae > Chiloscyllium > Chiloscyllium plagiosum. The sequence goes on from NC_057727.1 coordinate 44,690,963, forward strand.
CACATTTGTCTGGATTGAACTCCATCTACCGTTTGTCTGCCCAACTCTCTCATCTATCTTTATTTTGCTGTATTCTCTGACCGTCCCCTTCACTGTCTGCTACTCCACCAGTGCTGCAATGAGGTGGAAAAGCTTCTTTCTCTCTCTCTTTCTCTGTCTCTCAGAAAGAAAAGTCAATGACATAATTGACTGAAAAGAAGTACCAAGAAGCCAACAACTAAAAGGTAACAGCAATATTCCCTACTGCTGATGTAATTAACAATTAACTATCAACCATGGCCTCAGGTTATGTTTAGTTTAGGTGTATTGGCCACATTAAATGCCCCATTGTGTCCAGGGATGTGCAGATTAGGTGGGTTAATCATGGTAAATGTGGGGTTACCGTGATAAGGTTGTGATCGGTGGGGAAGTGGATCTGGATGGGATGCTCTTTGCAGAGTTGGTAAAGACTTGATGGACTAAATGGCCCCTATCTGCACCGTAGGGAGTTTATGATTCTGAGGTCTTTATTATGAAAAGAACATTTTCTATACAAATTTTAAATAAGAGGGAAAGTTTTGGTTTGCTCAGGTTTGGAGCCTGTTCACATTCTTGCCCGTCATTTCCAAAGATTGACTTTTTAGCTGTAAATAAGAAATCTTATCTGGACTTGTGCTGTATTAACTGTGTTGAATTATGCTCAACAACATATCTCTTAGGTCCCTCTCCTGAATTGATTTAAGATGCCGGCAGGAATCAATTTGTTACTATATTACCAGTCATAGCCTGCAGATGTTTTTGACTGAGGTAGAAAAAGACCTGAGTCTCCTTCCACTGAAAGTTAGATAAAAGTATTTTGAATGAATGCTTTTCTTGTGAGTGATGCATTGCTTGAAGAAGCAAAGTTCATTTTTTATCTAAAAAGCCTTTGTTTTATCATAACAATTCATGTTCAGCGCCCAGTACTGTTCCATTGACCTCAATGTAGTCTTCCATATCCCAAAATAATAACTAAATGTGAGTTGTAATATATTGAGAGTGGTGGCCAGATACTTTTGTAATTTGAATAATTAGGAGACATTTAACTTATTATTTTCAATTTGTCATGAGAATTCAGGGAACAAAAATATGAACAGGTAAGCAGAGACTAGAATACTAAGAAGGTATTAATTACATGATATTGCATTTGCATCGTGCTCTGCATGGTTTCATTAAGTCTCTTCCTGTGTCCCATCTTCTTTGAAAGAGTAAATTTAATGATGCATGACTGCTCTCTCCCTATGATGATGTCTGGTATGGTGGTGTCGGGGAAGGAAGATGGGAAAAAGAGTCATCTAGTGTTCTGTGTCATCTAGAGATAGGGCAGATATAGTATTGTTCGCCTCTCTCTTACTTGTAATTAATATGGGTCAGTAGAAATCAGGGGACAGCAGAAAATATAGGGCAATCAAAACTGTAGCCAAGGAAATAAATAAACCTGTATCATTCTGCTAAAGACTGGTTTAATAAAATCCCCAAACTTAACACAATTTTAAAGTGAATCGATTTTGAACAAAATAGTCATAGTGATCTATCCCAAATGCTTTGTGTCTTTTCCCACCAGAGTGGTAAATCTTCCCCCTGACCTTTTCAAAAGTTAGGGTCACCAACCAAGTCCTGAGAGATAATTTTCATAATTGAGGTGGATGTGTTGATTCTGCGTTAGGGCGCTATAACACATCCTCTGCAAATGACATTTTGCCTGAAGTACCGAAGAAATGTGGATGGAAGAAAAACTCCTTGCTTCCAGAAAAGAATTTACCACTTCAAGGTAATATAATTGATTACTTTCAGGATTGATCACCATTCTCTAAAGCAGGTTTGGGAATTCTTTAAAGACATCATTAGTATTCTGACATGAGAGTGAAGAAATTCTCAGAGTACCTGTACTTAACATCTGTACTTCCCCCTACACCAGAATTCAAAATTAACTGCTGGAGAATATCCAGTAGTTTGGTTTGATTTGATTTATTATTGTCAGATGTACCTAGGTACAGTGAAAAGTTTTGTTCTGCATACAGGACAGGCAGATCATAGGGTAATAGAACAGAGCAAAGAATACAGTGTTACAGCTGCAGAGAAGGTGCACAGAGAACGAGATCGACACTAAATTTAAAATTTGAGAGGTCCTTTCAGAAGTCTAATAACAGCAGGGAAAGAAGCTATTCTTTAATCTATTTTGGAATTATGATTTCAAATTTCCATTGGCTTAGAGTGAAATTTTGGCTTTGCACCCTAACTGTTCCTTCAGATTTTGAAACGTGTGTCTTCACTAAGAGAGACTTTTATGAATGAAAAGGTTCTTTCCTAGGAGCCTTTAGCAAAAAAAAGTATCAATGCTTGAAGAAAAAGATATAAAGAGACTTGGGAACAGGGTGGGTACTTGGGAGCAGAGCAACTTTTCACATGTTGCATAGAAATTGGGTTGGTCTGTTTTTGTGTTATGTATAGACTATAACTATGAAGCTTAAATCTGTTCAGTGAATAAGAAAAATCCAATTTAAGTTGACTTATCTTTTCTTGTTGATTTTGCAACAATACAGCTTAGTAATATGTAGATCAATATGATCTGGGGTAGGTTAGATTCAGCAGCCTTGAAATAAACCCATGTAATAGCTAGTTAAACAGTTCCTTGGGGATGGGTTCTCACAACTCAATGCTTCCCCTAACTTGGTATTGATCTGGCAATCTCACTGTGGGAAGTCACAGGACTGGTGTGGTAAATGCAAATGCCACACTGTGGGATTGAAGAGTGTTCAGGTGTTGCAGTGAGATATATTTGTGGGACCCTATTTCAGTGATATGATATATGTGGCCTTGAAATGCTTAATGTTGACAATAAGAGTTCAATGTAAAAAGTGTCTCATTTTCTAACAGTCGTGTACCTCACCTTTTTAACATCAAAATTCATACAATAAAAAGATTTTGCATGGCACGGTGGCATAGTGGTTAGCACTGCTGCTTCACAGCGCTAGAGACCTGGGTTCATTTCCCACCTCAGGCAACTGTCTGCATGGAATTTGCACATTCTCCCCGTGTCTGCGTGGATTTCCTCTGGGTGCTCCAGTTTCCTCCCACAGTCCAAAAATGTGCAGATTAGGTGAATTGGCCATGCTAAATTGCCCGTAGTGTTAGGTGAAGGGGAATGGGTCTGGGTGGGTTGCTCTTCGGCGGGTCGGCGTGGATTTGTTGGGCCGAAGGGCCTGTTTCCACACTGTAAGTAATCTAATTTTTGGAAACAAAATGATGTTGCAATGAACTAAATAAAAGTAAAACATGGCATTTTGTCCATTAATTATTTAAAACTGTGTCTGTGCCTTTTTTACCCAGATCTCTTGAGATGTCAACCAACTGTAGCTTTAGCTGTTGGGAGAATGTTCCACCTTATACATCTTAGGCTTTTAGCATTAAAAGCATGGAAACAATTGACAGTGCCTTCTGATTTTGGTGCTACTAAGCTGGGTGACAGGACGGGCATGTGATTTAGTGGCATGTTGGCAAAACAAAACCCTGCAGCCTTCCTGCCTCTGCTGGAATGAGGAGTCTCAGTCTACTGCTGCTGGCATCAAACTTACCATAGCAAGTTTTGTTGGTATGCAGCATATATGACAGCTAGCATTGTGTGTGCATCTTAGCGACCTGGAATAAGACATTTTCTTCACCAAAGACACTAAGTATCTAATTGAGGGGATTGGGCATTGGGTGCTGAGAGCCACTCCTATTCTCTTGGTGCCAACACACCCGACATTTCTCTTTCCATGACACCCATCCTGCAAAAGAACTCCCTACTATATCAATTGCCTGTCCTGGGTTGTGCCATAATTCTGGAACTCCGATAGATGTTGTATCCACAGCAATCATGGCCTACTGAGAACAACAGATGCAAGTAACTAACAGCTCTCAGACAGTGTAATTTCTGACCCTGCTGATTTGATTTCAGGGAAGATTTGATGGTGGCCCTATCCGACTGGGTTGTAGTTCTACACGGCTTCCTAAAAAGAGGCAGTGCAGGTCTTTTGCCTCAGCTGTCCATTGGCAGGAATGATAGCTGTTGCCTCAATAGGATCCCACTTTATAGTGTTCATCACAATGTTCTGGATTAGAAATGACAGCTTTGTATTTAGATTTAGATAATTTAGGGAATTGGGGAAAAGGTGTTTTTAAAATTTTCTGTTGGGTATTGGTTTTGAACCTGTGATGCCATATTATTATACAATGTCTTGTCTACTGATCTATCACAGGTTAATATGGAATTGGTTTTATTTGTTAATCTACATTATGTGTTCCTTTGACACTTCTAGGATGTCTTAGATATATGCTTTAGAGCTGTGAAAATTTTAATAGTAGTCATCTCAATGAAACACAAAGAATTAGCATGCAGGTGCAGTGAGTAATTCAGAAGGCAAATGGATTTTGGCCTTTATTGTTAAAAGATTGCAGTTTATAGGAATTGCAGGAAAGTCTTGTTACCACTACAGGATGTTGGTGAGGCCGTATCTGAAGGACAATGAACTGTTTTGATCCCCATATTTGAAAAGAATATACTGGCATTGGCTGCTGTTCAGAAGAGATACATGAGGCTGGTTCTTGGGATGAAGAGATTTATTTATCAAGAACAGCTAAACAGGTTAGATCTTTATTCATTAGAGTTATGAGGAATGACAGGTGATCATATTGAAAGATGCAACATTCTGAAAGGGCTTGACAGGGTAAATATTGAGAAGATGTTTTCACTAATGAGGAAATCTTGAACTAGGGAACATAGTTACAGAACAAGGGACATTCATTTAAAGCTGAGATGCAAAGAAATTTATTCTTCCAGAGGGTAATGAATAAAAGTTTCTACCCCAGAGAGTTGTAGAGATTAGCTCAGTGAACGTACTTAAGAGTATATAGGTAGATTTTTGCAATATCAAGGAGTTGATGGTTAATCTGAAATGGTACAAAAAGAGCAGTTGATGCTTAGGGCAGATCAGTTACGATCTTTTTAAATGGTGGGGCATGCTTGTGGGGCCAAATGGTTTAGTTCTTATGTTTTTATATTCTTATATCCCTGTTCTTCTATCTGATACAAAGGTTGCCTTGTCAACGGCATGAAAGCAGGTCATCTATTTATGGAGACACTATTGGAATGAGAACTACAATAAGCACTGAGAGAAGGAAGGCAACATTTTCTGAAAGAGGAATATTGTTAAGGCAATATTTGTGAAAGATCAGTGATGATTAAGTGTTTTGATATAAATGTGTCACTGCTATATAAACTTGGCTGAAAACATTTAAAGGATTTTTTTTCCTGTAGAACATGGTATTTAGATAAATGGAGGTTTACACTGGGAAATCAGTTTATTTTTAATGTTCTTTACCCCAAAGTACAGAGAAGTCCGTACATGCTTTTGAAGCTTTAGAAATATCTTTGTTGCACTGTGTCCAATTCCAATACAAAGGTACAATAGTGACTTTAATTTATTGTTCATCATCACTAATTTGATTTATTGACAAGTCTGTGCCTGATCCAGCTGCAATGTGCAAACATGAGCTGCTTTTATCAGTTTACTTCAATATTTCTCATTGAGAGACACCATTCCTAATTCAGTTCTTTTTTGTGCTTACTATTTACTTACATTTGAAATAAGACAGAATTTAGTAACAGAGAACAGTGCATGATTGATACAGAATATCACTTCTTATACTTGCATTATACTTTCTTCCCATCTTCCAACTTCTTTTCTCAGAAATAATAAAGAGAAAGCAATCTAAAATTTCATTTCCAGATTGCAATCGAGAATATTAGATTCAGTGATTTTTGCTTTGGAGAAGAAAGCTTTTAATGGATGCATGAGCACTATGCTACACCTCAGTACCATGCTTTCAGAGAGAAATATTGCGTACTTTGTAGTTTCCTAACTTCTTGTAATTAATCTGTCATTAGAAGAGCCGCCTTATTTCATGAATTTGGAATTTTGGAAAAGCCGCGACATTGCTTCTTTAAGTTCCAATTGTCGGGTCCAATGACCAGTGAAAGTATTTGTAGGTCTTTTGTGAAAATCAAGACGCTTACCTGTGTGCTATTTTTAATGATTAATCTTTTGCCATACAAAATCTCTTGATATAAAGTAAAACATGATGACTCAAGCTTCAGAAACCCACAAAATTTTCAGCTGCAAATGAGCTTACAGTTGTTGTGGTTCTGTTCGCTGAGAAATGCGAATGTGGCTGTCATGTCTTCTCAGGACAATTCACCTTGAGAAGAACAGAAATATAATTAAGATTTTTCCAAGTAACATTATAAAACTAGTTTATTATGCAGCAACTTTGATAAATAAATTTTCTGGGAGTAATTTAAAAAGTGTATGTAGGATGTTTACATTACTTTTTGCCTACCACATGTTGATGCTATACTGTTGTGATTCTGTTCGCCGAGCTGGAAGTTTTTGTTGCAAACGTTTCGTCCCCTGTCTAGGTGACATCCTCAGTGCTTGGGAGCCTCCTGTGAAGCCCTTCTGTGGTGTTTCCTCCAGCATTTATAGTGGTCTGTCCCTGCCGCTTCCGGTTGTCAGTTTCAGCTGTCCGCTGTAGTGGTTGGTATATTGGGTCCAGGTCGATGTGTTTGTTGATGCTATACTTTCAGATTTTTCTTCCAACTGCTCTGACATTTTATGATCAAAACAAAAGGGCTATACCCTCTGATCCTGAAAGTTATTTTGGTATGGCTGAACCACCATTCATCCCTGGTACTGTTCTGATGACCCTAAGTGATATTGGCCTGAAAGCAATGTCTATGAATGAGTAATTTCCCAAATATACAAAATAACATCTATGTCCTGATGCTTGCTGTCTCTTTTCATATTAATTTGCATATTTCTCCCGCAACATGTAAAATGTGATATATAAAATGCAATATGCCTGACATTATTGATCCCTGATGTAAATTGCCATTTTGTTTCTGTTGACTAAAGGAATGTTGTGGAGGGGGCAAAGGGATCAGTACTCAAACTATGTATTACAACTTGTTTCCTTGTGACACACAACAGATGAACATTTACATTATGTCTATACTTTGTTTGAAGACGCATATATTTATCAAAAAATATTTTGACATTTACAGTACTGTGGAATGCCACTGAAGTTTTTCCTGATTTGGTTTCAAGTGGGGCAGGGGTTCATGCTGCTTACCTCTGAAATTTTACAGAAATATGCTCTACAGTGCTGAACAACATGACCCTCCTTTGATTCACTACCAATGAGCCATTAGCAGAAGTAGGAAGCTTTGGGTTTCTCCAGCACATGATAGAGCTCATCTGACTTTAGTCATTACATTTGCAAACTGTAACCATTGTAAAACATTGAAACTGCTCAATTTTCTAAATTGTAGTCATCCAGCTTCCATGCCGGTTTCCCTGTGTGTTTTGTCATTGAGGAGGGGTAGGGGTTTTTCATTGTTTGATTGGCCACCACTAGAATCTTTTGAGTTTTTAATGGTAAAAAGTAATAGTACCTATTTTACGTAACTCTGTAAAATAAGAAAACCTCCCACGCCCCCACCCACACACTCACACTCATATCTCGTGCACTGAGACATCAATAAGTTGTGGAGAAGGAGAATAAATCAAGTGACAATTTCAAGAGTGAAGTAGTAAAATTCTTATAGGATAATGACTTGGGTAAATCCAAGCTTGATTCAACGGTTCTTCTGCTTTCAGTGCTCAGGTGGATTAAAGATGTAAGTGGACAATTTAACTGTTCTTTTTTGTAGTCAGCAGTTTCTGCGATGAATTAGTTTAAATCTCTGGCTGAAGCACATGGATATCAAAGAATAGGTAAGATTCAAGTCTATGAGATGCGTGAATAGAAAATCTGGTCCACATGTGGGCCTTGGAATTTTGGTATCTTTCCTTCTTCTGCACGTAGGTTGAGAAAATAGTTTCTTAAACATAAAATAGAATTAGCTGGATTAACACATGATGTCTCCAACTGGCCAGCAATCTGACTATGTTCATGGCTAATAGATTCCAGTTATAAATTGATTAGATTATGGTGATTTCTTTTTTCAGCCAGAGTCCATTGTCTGAAGTGATTATGTCTAATGTTTGTTCCCAAAAACCCATTGAGCCTACACATTCTGGGAAGTTGTCTTTGATAAATTCTCCCAGACAGATTTGTTCCAATTAATGGTTTTGGAATTTGTCAGGTACAGTGATGCAAACATTCAGCCATCTTAGATGCTGCAGTTCCGAGTCATTGACATGTTGCCTTAGTCTTTTTTGAAATTAAATTATTGATTTCTAGCTAGTAAGTACACTATTTTTTTTTAAAATGCATGACTTCTTAATACCAGCGAATTATTTCAAAGTAAGGAGGAAGATATCTCTGTTAATATTTGTTGACAGTGCCCTTCATACTATCAGAATTGGTTTGCTCTTGATAAAAGTAAATGCAGCCTGATTTTTCTAGATTTGGAAAGTTATAACTTTGTTGTAAGTCTATTAACTATTTCCAACTGCTGTGTCTGCAGCAGCAAAGTGGAATTGGTGGAGGAAAGAGAGTTAAGACTAATGATCCAAATGGACAGAAAATAGTAACATGACTACAAAATTTTAGGGAGAATCCACTGAGAAAATAGCAAAAATTAATCAGTGAAGTTTTTCTGCTTTAAACTCCGATGAAACATCGTCTATTTAGTGTATGTATTCATATCTGGAATAGCTAATTTATTTTACAGATTAAATTCAGGGACCACAATTGACAATTTATGTTGAATTTAACAATTGATGTTGTTGTCTGTAATATTATTTATTTGAAGTGATCAAAACTATATGTAGAGTGCACTGATTTATATGCTTTAATTAATTTATGTGATGCAGACTATTCCTGTGCCATTTCAGAGCATTGTCTGGTAACTTGTTCCTAGGTTTCTCAATCCCATGATTGTCATGCTCTGAAAATATGGTACTGAGGATCTGTATGAAACCAGCTTGAGTAACTCTCTAATTTTCCCCTCTAACCATGAGCTATTTCTTTGCCTCTGATCATCATTTTCATTTGATTAGATTATCAAGAACAATAACTTAGTAACTATGAAATCACTGGCATCCACTCCTATTCTATCACTCACAGAACAGCTTCTTAGTGCATTGCATCAATACATTGCAATGATGATCACTCACAAATGGTATATGAATTAAAGTATTTTTAGTTTTGAGTGATCAGTAAAAGAAACAGAACTGAGATGAAGAAACATTTTTTTCATATAGTGAATTGTTACATCAGGAGTTACTGCCAAAAACTGTGCTAGAGGCAGATCCAGTCAAAACAGAGGAACTCAGCTGTTTGAAAAGGCTCCTCGATGCTGCCTGAATTGCTGTGCTCTTCCAGCACCATTGATCCAGAATCTGGTTTCCAGCATCTGCAGTCATTGCTTTTACCCTGTTTGAAAAGGAGTAATGAGCAGGGATATGGTGAGAAAGCAAGATAATGCCCTCCTGCACTAATGCAATCAAAGTTTGTTGTAGTTTTCAAAAATAGGTAATAAGTTATCATGTGACAGAGCAAAAAGGCCAAAGTAGTCACAAAGTTATTTTTTCATGTTATTTGGCATTGATTTAATGTATTTATTTGTGTTGGCCAATTTGTGTTTCCATGTCAGTATAAAAATCCTCACCTGCTAACAGTCTGTAAAGATGATGTAGTGGGGAGAATAGTTTTTGCAACTTAATTTTTCTTCCAGTAAATCCCACTTGTGCACTTTGATGACAGAAAACCAATACGCAACAAATAAAAATCAAATTATTTGTCCGTTGGTGTCAAGCTGCGTAAAGATTGCTGGCATTGAACAGCATACAAGGCATATCACTTACTTAAAAAATTGAAAGAAAGGACTGGTAGATCTGCAAACAACAAAGAGAGTCAGATTTATAATGAAAGTCTCAGGCCTACTAACTGAAAATACCACAAGGCTATCTTTGGCAGATTTTACCACTGCCATAATTAACACTTAAAACAATAAAACTAGACAAACACTTAAAAGCAAACATGTGGCACATTTTTATAAGGATTGAATTCATTAAAGCTTCAATTTGAAAAGTCTGGAGTGATCATTATTGATTAGACTCTAATACGCATTTTGCTCTACAGGATTTAGTAATTTCCCGTTCTGATTGATATATTTTTACAACTTGAATATCTCAAAACATGTAAATGAAAAAAACCCATTTGTCAATTTCTGAATGTAACCATATCATTCTTCTTCTTGGTATGGTTTCAGTATTTGATAGTGTATGAAAGATGTAGGCCCTGTGATAAATACTAATGCAACATGGGCACATCAAGCTTCTGAACTACTAACTCTTTGATACAAGTCTGCAGGATTTTTCTACATTTGTTTGTCAGTCACAGGTTTATTTTCTTTCATGAGGCCAGCTGAGACTTGATACATCAAAGTACTTATCCGAATGATATGCCACTGAGCAATACTTCAAACATTCAAAGAGATGGAGCTTCAAGCATTACTTCTTATATTAGAGCAGATTGGCTGTATTGAATAAATCTTTCTAATGTGGAAAAGTGAACAGCTGCTGGTTTCTGGGATTTTATTCTTGCAATTGAGCCTTGTGCCAATAAGATCCAATTTTGCCGAGGAATCTGATGAACTAAGAATATACTGAAGTCGAGAAGAGAATTTATGTATTAACAATGTTGATGAGCACAACGTGTCAAGGCTTTCTGCATGGGCGATGTGCATATTGTACCAAGTTTCTCTGTGGAAAATCCAGCTGGCTGAGGATGTGTGCATCTGCACGCACTAGACTTGAAATGCTCTGAAAATTTTACGAATTATTTGATGGTAAATAAGTTTGTAGAACCTAAATATTCTGCAGCTGATCAAAACTCGGAATAAAAAATTGTACAGTAGGCCTATTCAGCCATTATAGGTCATGTGTCGTAAAATGGTGTCAAGTGGCTGTGGTAAATAGTTGTATATTGAACCTTATCGAACTCTTTTGCTTCAATTACTGAATTTATCCTGATTTTATAGTTGCATTCTATTGCCCATTGTTAGTTTCTTTGCAAAGAGAACTGTAATTACATGCTTGGCAACCTCTGTGTATATCTTTCTATCTGCAGACTTTGAAAATGAAAGTGGACGATCGAGGGATATGTCATGTAAACATTTAAGAAAGACCTTCCCTTATGCCATTGTCAGGGGCCACCAAATGATTATCATATACTCCTTAATGTAAAAAGTACACTTCTGGTATACACAAATTCCTATACCAGACCCAATAGACACTTCCAGAATAAAGACTACTGTTTAGTGATTACTAAGGTGAACGCTACTTTTAATCATTCTGGCACATAATCCAGCTGAACATGAATATAATCAATCATACAACTTTAAGCTTAGAACTGAACATCAGAACTGAACAGTGTTGAAAAATGATTTTTAAAAATATCATTAACATAGAGGAAGGAGGTCATGATGTGGTGGCGCTGGTGTTGACAAAGTCAGAAGTCACACAACACCAGATTATAGTCCAATAGGTTTATTTGAAATCACAAGCTTTCAGAGCATTGTTCCTTCATAGGACGGCATGGTGGCTCAGTGGTTAGCACTGCTGTCTCACTGTGTCAGGGACCTGAGTTTGATTTTCGCCTCAGTCAACTGTCTGTGTGGAGTTTGCACATTCTCCCTGTGTCTGCGTGGGTTTCCTCCAGGTGCTCTAGTTTCCTTCCACAATCCAAAGATATGCAGGTTGGGTGTATTGGCCATGCTAAATTGCCCATAGTGTTCAGGGATGTGTAGGTTAGGTGCATTAGTCAGGGGTAAATGTAGACTAATAGTGTTGGGGAATGGGTCTTGGTAGGTTACTTTTCAGAGGGTCGGTGTGGACTTGCTGGCCTGAAGAGCCTATTTCCACACTGTTGGGATTCTATGAAATTCTAGGTGAAGTGGGAGATGCAGAAGGAGGAGCAATGCAATCTATTGAGAGGGGGCCAGAGCAAGAGACAAAGGAAGTGCTAATGGTACTACAGGAGAGTAATATAGATGCAAACTAGGTGATAATGGTAGGCATGAATAGCAGAAACTAATTTAGCTTTGCAAATAAGATATTGTGGAGGGGAAGGGGCTTTAATCAAAATGGAGTGTAGACATCATGTTCTGGAACTGTTGAACTCAATATTGAACTCTGTTGGTTTAAAATGCCTAAATGACAAAAAGAGATGCAGCTCCTTCAACTTGTGTTGGACTTGACCAGAGCATTGCAAGTGGTCTGGATCAGCAATATCAGCATGAGAGTACAATAGTATGGCAAATGACTGGAAGGTTTGTGTCATTCTTACAGAGTGGAGGAGTTCTGCAAAGCATTCACCCATTCTCTGTTTGGTCTTGTCAATGTACAGGAGACCACATTGTGAACTGTGAATGGAACAGACTGGATGAAAAAAAAAATCATATCGATGATATTAGTAGAAAGTGAGAACTGCAGATGCTGGAGATCAGAGTCGAGAGTTTAGTGAGAATGGACCTTTTGGGCATAAGCCCTTCCTGAAAGGCGATTCTCCTGCTCCTCAGATGCTGCCTGACCTGTTGTGTTTTTCCAGCACCAAGCTCTCGACTGTTAGATGCTGTTACCTTGTTTGATCAACCAAACAGATCAATAGTTTGCAAGATCTTACACCAAAATGGCCAATGTTTTCTGAGTGGAGAAAAGCACTGCTCCATGATAGTCCTGTCTCAGTGGCAAACTCCGAATAGCTACAATGTTAATTTTTTAAAATCCTGAGCAAATAAGAGTGGCAGCCCTACCATTAGTGTGTTTGAAAGAATACTATACGTTACATTATAGCCTAGGTCTCACCGAAAAGCAGGAAAGCCTGACTGGAGAAATTTTTTAAAGATTAAAAAAACACTTTGAGCCCCAGATTAATTTTACTTTGCTCAGCATCAGAGCTTGTGGAGAAGGAAACTCTTGACCAGTACGTGCTAATATTTCTACCCAAATCCGAAGTGTTTGGATAACTGAAAGACAATCTCATCAGAGATAGGATTGTCTTAGGCTTAAGAAATCTTGGCTTGAGAGTACATCTACAGAGAGAAGTTGACTCTCAAGAAAACTACCCATGTGTGTCGAAGGTCTGTGATGGTTAATCATCAGCTAGAGTGTATTAATGGGAGAATAAATGAGATTTTGCAACGTACTGAGTGACATTGTAAACCAAATAAGAATATCAGATTATGTAAAAGGGCTACATAATTGCAGAGAAGTCAGCAAAATGGCAAGACCTGCCACTGCTTGGAGCTTGTCTAGGCTTGCCTTCATGTTTCTCTGTTCCCTGCTCCATGACTCTACGGGCCAGGAGCAGGTTGGGTCAGGCACCACACTGTGTAATTGGATCCCTGTTAAACCTAACAATTTGTGGTGGATGTCATCAAACAGAATTTTGCCTGCAGTTTTAACACTGGTCTATTTTGTGGACTCGGTGTAACTTTAGGACAAACTAGAAGTACTCTCACTGCTGGTTTTGGTCTGGTTTTGTATTCTTGGAATTCTTCCAATGACTTGGCTTTCCTAGGCACTGTCTGCCTATTTCCAACCCTTTCCCTGGTTGTGGGCTAGCCATCTTACCACAATACACCCATTTGTGGAGAATGCCCATCAATCATCTGTGATCCCTATACTTACGTAGCAAAGGGTAGAACTCCCCTTAGACTTTTTATATACCATAAGTTGGTTATTGCAACCAAAAATGACCACTTTTGTGGGAGAGGGGAGAGCTCAGAGGATCCCATCCTTTCATCGGTTGGGTTGTGCAATTTGGTCTCCTGTTTATCTGAAACTTTATTGCTGGAACAGCACAGCAGGTCAGGCAGCATCCAGGGAACAGGAGATTCACAGCAGGTCAGGCAGCATCCAGGGAACAGGAGATTCGACGTTTCGGGCACAGGCGTCGAATCTCCTGTTCCCTGGATGCTGCCTGACCTGCTGTGCTGTTCCAGCAATAAAGTTTCAACTTTGATCTCCAGCATCTGCAGACCTCACTTTCTCCTCCTGTTTATCTGTGCAACAACACTGACACAAAGCAAAACCACTCATGCACAAATACAATGAGATGATATGAATCAAATCCATCGTTGCTTCATGGAGTTTCCTCAAATATACCACCTGAAAATGATTCAAGGCTAGTTTTTGCAAATAACTTTGGTCAATATCTGACTTCTTGGTCCCCTTTGAATGTGTCAATAGGAAGTTGGAATTTTTGTAATTTCCCATTGTTGCTCTCCTCCCCACTCCGTAATAACACTTTATCATCATCCCGCACCCCCCCCCTCCCTTTCCTTCTGGTGCAGAGAGAGGCCATATATTTTGTATTTTGGAGGGTTCTCTGGTTCTCTGGTCTGTACCTTAACAGTTTGAGGTGCAGTTATTTGAAAAACAGAGGGTTTTGTTGCAGGGTGGAATAGTGAAAATTAATGACCAGGGCCACCTTTAGTCGGAAGATTTGAAACAAAAGGTTTAAGAGGTTAAGTTGTAAGCTTCCCTGGGGTCTTTAGCAGAGGTTAGCACTGCTGCCTCACAGCGCCAGGGACGCGGGTTCGATTCCAGCATTGGGCGACTGTCTGTGTGGAATTTGCACATTCTTCTCATGTCTGCGTGGGCTTCCTCCGATTGCTCTGGTTTCCTCCCACAATTCAAAGTTATGCAGGTTAGGTGTTCAGGGATGTATAGGTTAGGTACATTAGTCGGGGTAAATGTAAAGTAATAGGGTAGGGGAATGGGTCTGGGTGGGTTACTCTTCAGAGGGTTGGTGTGGACTTGTTGGGTCGAAGGGCCTGTTTCCACAATGTAGGGATTCTGTGATTCTATGGTTCTTTCGTGAGTATCATGGTATTTGTTTTGACTGTGAACTCAGACACCTATGGGCAAGGGTCTCCAAAAACACATGGAGGCAGGTTTTTGGATACCAACATGAAGGTGCTGGTGGAATCCGTTGTCCTATCAAGTTACAAAAGTGACAAGTGAGATTAATGGGCGGCACGGTGGCACAGTGGTTAGCACTGCTGCCTCACAGCGTCAGAGACCCAGGTTCAATTCCTGCCTCAGGTGACTGACTGTGTGGAGTTTGCACATTCTCCCCGTGTCTGCGTGAGTTTCCTCCGGGTGCTGCGGTTTCCTCCCACAGTCCAAAAACGTGCAGGTTAGGTGAATTGGCCATGCTAAATTGTCCGTAGTGTTAGGTGAAGGGGTAAATGTAGGGGAATGGGTCTGGGTGGGTTGCGCTTCAGTGGGTCAGTGTGGACTTGTTGGGCCGAAGGGCCTGTTTCCACACTGTAAGTAATCTAAAAACCTAATCAGGTGAAGAAATGATGTGAGGCCAAAACAATGGCTGGAGCTGACCTCCAGGCAATTGCTAAAATAGGACCAGGTATGGGAATCCACAGTTATTTTGCCAGGGTAGTCACACACAGGGGTTAACATTGGAGGAGGGGTTTCTTGACTGTCGACAGTCTCTCTCTCTATCTCAATTAAATTCTCTAGGAAGTGTTTCCTTTCACCTTGAGTATCTTCAGCCAGTTGGTGGAGTCCCTGCTGCTTACCCGAGGCCAAATCCAGTGTTGTATACCTTTCCTGGAAGAAAGCAAATAATGTTTTGAGTCCAATGACTCTATATCTTCTGAGTCCAAAGAGCATCCCACCCAGATCCTCCCCTCCCACCCTCTTCCTATAACCCTGTATCCTTACATATCCCATGGATAATACATCTGGCCTGCACATCCTTAGACATTATGAGCACTTTAGTATGGCTAATCCTCCCAACCTTTGGATTGTGGGAGAAAAGATTGTGGGAGCACCTGGAGGAAACCCACACAGAGACAGGGAGAATGTGTAAACTCCATGCAGTCAACTGAGGTGGAATCAAACCCAGTTCCCTGGTGCTCTGTGACAGCAGTGCTAACCACAAAGCCACTATGCCGCCCCTTTATTCCCATATTCCATTTGGTTGGCCAAATCTTTGTCCTGTTTGCTCAGCAGCCTCCTAGTTATGCTGGCTTCAAGTCCCACGTGCTTCAGATGTATCATAACATCTCTGAAGAATTTGATTTAGAAACTATCTCAGCAGCACTTTGAGAGGTCTACGAGTAAAGATAGAGATTCCTGATGGTAAGGGGGAAACACTTCACAATAAAAGTATTAAAGACAAGGTTGGGAAGGATAGAAGGGGAAAGGGTTATGTTTGCAATGGCAGCAAAATGCATGTTGCTGCCATTGCAAATAAACTCCATGAGGCCTGGGTGCAATGGACAGTGTAAGGACCAGAAAATTAATTAGCATGAAGGCTGTAGTACTAGTAAATTTGTGAGTGTATTAAAGGTTATTGTTATGGGGAAAAACACCAGTCTCAGAGTCAGGATTGGGGTTCAATGACAGAGTTTATTGCACAAGGAAATACTGGAGCTCTGGGGAGAGAAAGACACCAACAGCACAGTGGTCAGCTGCAAGTCTTCTCTCGACCCAGAGCACATGTCAAGACATGTTTATATATCTTGTGATACAATAGGTCAGTGATGAGGTTATTATGTCTTTGAAGCATGGTTCGCTTATGGCAATCATTGCAGAATCGTTGCTAGTTTCGATACAGTCTTTGTCAGTTCCAGTGCAGCCTTTGTTGTGGGTATTGGTGGTCACTGTCAGTTTCAATGTCTCCACGGAAATCCATTGCTGTAGTAATGGGTGCTAATCGTTCTGGGAGAAAGTGAGGTCTGCAGATGCTGGAGATCAAAGTTGAAACTTTATTGCTGGAACAGCACAGCAGGTCAGGCAGCATCCAGGGAACAGGAGATTCGACGTTTCGGGCACAGGCCCTTCTTCAGGAATGAGCAGAGAGTGTTCAGCAGGAGAAGATAAAAGGTAGGGAGGAGGGACTTGGAGGAGGGGAGTTGGAAATGTCTTCTTCTTGACCTCTCCGCCTCCATCCTACTCCCACCTATCACCCTCACCTTGACCTCTTTCCACCTATCACATTTCCAACGCCCCTCCTCCAAGTCCCTCCTCCCTACCTTTTATCTTCTCCTGCTGAACACTCTCTGCTCATTCCTGAAGAAGGGCCTGTGCCCGAAACGTCGAATCTCCTGTTCCCTGGATGCTGCCTGACCTGCTGTGCTGTTCCAGCAATAAAGTTTCAACTTTGATATCCAAATGAATCCAACAAGAACTGGACCAAGCATATGTGGTACTCATAATCTTCTTCATCCTAAGTATACGCATGATTTTACTACAACTGCTAAGTATTTCATCAGTAATATTTTCAGCAACATAACACAAAACATCGCAGATAAGAAAAACTGCAGCATATTAACATGCCAAATTTCCCCTAAAGTAAATGCATTAAAATTCCAGGGTTCCCAGTCGGAAGATAAGACGCTCCTCCTCCAACCGTCGGGTTGTTGTGGTTTGGCGGTGGATGAGTCCAATGACCTGCATATCCTCGGTGGAGTGGGAGGGGGAGTTGAAATGCTGTGCTACAGGTTGGTTGGGTTGCTAATCATTCTTCCTGAGAAGGAAGATTACTGCAGCCCTGGCTATTAGCATTTCGTATTGAGTCTGTATCAAGCTGTTAGCATTTCTATAAGAGGTGTTGGCTGGACCCAGACACTTCGGCAGGCAGTGTTCATTACTCATGTGCATTCTCTCCCCCACCTGCCTTAAACTAATCAACTGGCAACTAGCAACGATTCTGCAATGATTGCCATAAGTGAACCATGCTACAAAGACATAATAACCTCATCACTGACCTATTGTATCACAAGATATATAAACATGTGGCATTTTGGTGGCCCCAGGCAGTGTCTGTATCTGCTCTGCTGTTTCTCTCCATATTGTGATCCGGCAGCCATCTTGTGGGTCAAGTTGGCCAACTGATGGCTCAGTGGCCATCTTGTGTGTTCATGCTCCTAGTGTCACCCTGCACCGTGCCATCTCCGTCTTCAGTATAAAAAGGCAAATTTAAAGTACTTAAAGGAAGAATCTAGCAAAAGAAGAAAGTTTGAAGAATATTAAGAATTCTAGAAGATTGATACACATGGCTTAAATTTTGATTTCGGTGGGAAGAGGCCAAACCAAAGAAGTTTATTTTTGAAAAATTGCAAAGGAATATGCATTGTGGTTTGGCTCATGAAAGGTGGGTAAACATAATTTTTTCCTGAAGATGTGGGAAACCTTGGCTTCAGAAGGTGGGAAAGCCCAGTAAAGAATATAGAGATACAGTGTTGCTATTTAATATAACTTAAACTTTGAACAAATACAAGTTTGCTCATTAACTGAATTTAAATCCTTTTGGAAGAATTATACAGTGGATTATTATAATGCAGAATTTAAAAGTGTGCAGACAAAGAAAATACTGCAACATTGCTATTACGCAGAGTTTGAAAAATAAAGAAAGTATAAGGTAACAGATTAAAGTAGCATTGATTACACGCAAGAATATGAAAAGACAGGTTATAAACATCTTTACAGCCTAAAAATAACTAACCATAATATGGAGGTATAGGAGATCATCTTATTAATGAATTTTATAGATTAATAGAAAACTGTGCATATGGAGCTTTGAAATGAGAAGCTTTATGGAGCCTTGAAAGGCTGGTCTTGGCATTAATCAACTCTAGACTCCCCATTACTCTTGGACCCACTCCAATTTGCCTACTGGACCAACAGATCCACGCCACATCGCTTGCCCTTCACTCATCCCTGGAACACCTTGACACTAAGAACAGCTACATAAAAATACTACTCATTGAATACAGTTCAGCATTCAACACTATTATCCCCTCGAGTCTGATTACTAAACTTAGTGATCTCAGACTAAGCCCCACTCTCTGCAACTGGATCCTCAATTTTCTGACCCACAGGCCACAATCAGTGTAGATTGGGGACAATATTTCATCCTCACTAACACTCAACATTGGAGCTCCCCCAGGGGTGCATACTCAGCCCCCTATTGTACTCACTGTATACCCATGACTGCATCACCAAATACCAGACTAATGCCATTTACAAGTTCGCTGATGACACCACCACAGTCGGTCAAATCTCAGATAGCAATCAAACAGACTGCAGACAGGTGGTGGAAGACCTGGAAAAATGGTGCACTGAGAGCAACCTAGCTCTCAATGACGGCAAAACCAAGGAACTCATTATTGACTTTTGACGGGATGTTACTCATGCCCCCTACACATTAACAGCACAGAGGTGGAATGAGTGAAGAGTGTCAAGTTCCTGGGAGTGGTCATCAACAACAAGCTTTCTTGGACTCTTCATGTGGACACACTGGTTACAAAGGCCCAACAATGTCTCTTCTTCCTCAGGCAGCTGAGGAAATTTGGCATGGTAGTGAATACCCTTGCCAACCTTTATAAATGCGCCATCGAGAGCATTTTGTCTGGATGTATCACTACCTGGTATGGCAACTGTACCATTCAAAATCAGAGATGGTTACAGAGAGTGGTGAACTTGGCCTGGACAATCACAAAGGCCAACCCCCCCATCTATAGAATCCATTCACCTGACCTGCTGTCAAGGAAAGGCTGCCAGCATTCTCAAAGATCCATCCCACCCTGGCAATTTTCTACAACCTCTACCATCGGGGAGAATGTACGGAAGCCTGAACACATGCACCAGCTGGTCTTGAAACAGTTTCTACCCTACTGTTGTTAGAATACTGAATGGACTCACAAAGTCCTAACATTCGCCCGTACCTATGTTTTTATTTTTGCTGCTGTTTACCTATTATTTACTTATCTATGCTGCTTAACTCTGTGATCTGCCTGTATTTCTCACAAGACAAAACTTTTCACTGTGCCTTGGCACACATGACAATAAATTCAATTCAGAATTCATAGGAATACAGAAATGTTGTTGGAATTCTAATGAACATTTATCAGATATTTTTAAAGTCCAAGGAAGATTTAACTGTGGGGAAAAAACTTTTCAAATTGTACAGGTGTGATGATGCTGTCACTTTAAAAGATTGTTTCATCCTGCCTTTTGAATTGAAGAGACGTTGTAAGGCAGAGCTACTGCACTGACTACAGAAGATACTTAAGTAAGCAACTGGTGCAGCATTGGGTGTTTTTTTTTAAAGTTGGAGTGATGGAAGAGGCCTGATTGTGGCCAGCTCTCACAGAACAGTCTTTCTAGTTTTATTTTCGGCTTTAGCAACAAAAGCTGTTTGGAGTCTTACAAGAGTTGGAGCTTCAGTGAGTGTTTCTTGGTTGAATTTTTTTTGTGATGTTACTTCCTCCTGCATTGGAGAACTGCATGTAAGAATCTGTGTCTGAATTTGCCTTTTTTGCCAAGAGGTGTGTTTATGGAATGTTATTGTATTGGAACAGTTAATTAGTAATTGGTGCTGTGTTCATTGTTCGGTTAAGTTTTTCAATAATTAATTTATTCTGACTTCCTTTCTCTTTTGTTTCTATTTTAACTACAGTGTTAAATAAATTATGTTTTGCTTCATGTCAAGTCACTTGATCATTTGCATCTCATCGGGAAAATAGCACTCCACATCTACGTTCAAAATAAGAAAAAGTGAAGATCCGGGTTACCTTCTTAAAATATTTTGGTTGGGGGGGGGGGTCTGGTCTGGTCCATAACAAGGAAAAAAAACCCAAAAAGGCTCATAAAAAGATCCTGAGAGGAGATGAACAACGTTAGGTCTGGAGAACTACCGAACATGTTCATTTGATAAAGTGTAGACCTTAAAAGGCACATGATAAGTGAACACAAAGAGTGAGCCATAAAACAGATTCTAAGACTTAGTGCTAGTGCACTGGAGCAACAAAATCTCACAGCAATTCCAAGCCATGACAGAAGAATGCAACGGCTGTTACATTATAGTTCAGCTCCAGAGATGTGCAGGATTAGGGCATAGTCTTATAGCAACAAAAAAAGCCGAATATTTCCTCATACAAATGTTAATGCAATTAATCCACCAGATCTTTTAAAATAAAGGGTACAGTATGTGAATTTGATGATATTCCTCAACTGGAAAAGATTTCCATAGAATTCTCAGGGGAGATTGGTGATCCAAACAATTTAAGTTTCATAGAAAAAGTTTTGTCAATGTGCATCCCATTAAGTTTAAGCTTGATAAATTTGAGAGTCAATGCCCTATTAGGCCAATACTATTACTGAAGAAGTAGGAAATGGGAGTTGTGTCAAGTCAGGAGAGTGAGGATGCTAGATCTGAGGTGTCCATGGAGAGTGGATGGTGGTGTCAAGGTGAAGTCAGGCATCAGGTTGGGATGAGTTGGTTGGTATTATTGGTGGCTCAGGGAGTTGTAGTCAGCAGGAACAGTGGTGAATTGATGGGTCAGTCAGTTTCATGGCTAAATAGAAGTTACAGCAGATTTGATTCTGCTTACTTTTCCTGGCTAACTATTCCATAAGTAAGTCAGAACCTACCAAAGTCCCAGAATCTAACTCAGAATTGGGGTTTGCTGGAAAGTTCCAAACAATGGGTAGTTGCACATCAGAACTCTCAGCTTCTTTGGTGATTCTGTGGAATAATTTGAATTGGGACTTCTGCATGGTTCCAATGTATGACGTTAGTCTATGCTGCCATAGTGACTATCTTTCCATTGCAAGACCTGGTCCAATATTTGCTCTTGATGTACAATACCAGTTGTTATTCTTTATATTCAATGTTAATGGTTCAAATTTGGTAAATTTCTATATTCCAGCATACCATTACTTTTAAAATATCCATCAGTAGTAAGACAAATGAAAACATGGGCAGAGATACTGTTCTATATATGTAAAGAATCTTGCAGATCTAAAATTCTTTCCACTGCACTAAGGAAAAGAAAAATAATCATATAACTGCACTATAAGAACATTTAAGATAAACAGGATAGGTAGTAGCTAGTTGCTTATTTTTAACACTGACAAATCTAATGAAATCCATATGTAGAGTGCAACTATACTGCAAATAGACTGACGTTATATTAAATCAAGATTATCATGGCTAGCAACAGTAACAAAATATTTCAAGTCATCTGTACATTGTTTTAGCTTTGCTTACAGAGTTGTGCAATTTAATTAGGCTATAAATAATGGTAAGAAAGATAACCAGGATCAGGCCCCAATTAGATTCCAGACAGGCTAAAGTACTTATAGTTCAAATTTGGTTTTAAAAAGTCTTTAGTTTTGAAAATACTTCTAGGATAAGCAGTGCTAAAATTTTATAAAGGTGAGAGTGCATAATATTTAATGCCAAGACGGTTGACTCCGACAGGGTTTGATTAGTTAAATTTCAACTAGCCACCTTATCAAATATAGTGATAAGAAATCAAACAACTGTGTACTTTTATAAATATATGTGATGTTGTCTCTAGATCTGAACTTATACACAGTAACTATTGTCAGTTTCAAACAGTTGTGGTTCCTACTTTGGTTAAGTATTATTGCCATTTTTAGTGTAACATAGAACATAGAAAAGTACATCATAGAACACGCTCTTTGGTCCACGATGTTGTGCCGAGGTTTAATCCTAATGTAAAATATAATAACTTAACCTACATGCCCCTCACCTCACTGCTATCCATGTGCATGTCCATCAGTCACTTAAATGTCACTAATGACTCTGCTTCCATCACCACCGCTGGCAACATATTCCATGCATTCACAATTGAAAAATTGAACTTAAATAACTTCACATTCTGGCCCTCTTTATATTATCAAGATGTTATTAATATAGAATCTTATATTTGCAATGTGTTTTGACATGCATTTAAGGCATCTTGTAGAAATGGTTTGCGTCTGTTCTGCAATGATGTGGAGATGCTGGTGTTGGACAGGAGTGGACAAAGTTAAAAATCAGGAAGAAGGGCTCATGCCCGAAACGTCGATTCTCCTGCTCCTTGGATGCTGCCTGACCTGCTGCGCTTTTCCAGCAACACATTTTCAGCAAAGTAAAAAATCACACAACATCTGGTTATAGTCCAACAGGTTTACTTGGTAGCAACCTGATGAACGAGCAGCGTTCCGCAAGCTTGTACTTCCAAATAACCTGGTGTCGTGTGATTTTTAACTCTTTTCTGCAAAATTAACTTGATTTCACTGTTGAGGTTGTACTGTAGTAAAAGCTACTCTATAATTTGATACTTTTAAAGCTTCATTATTTCATAGGTATGGGTCTCGCTGTGTAGGCCAGCATTCAATGTCCATCTCTAATAGCCCTTGAGAATTATGGAATTTTTACAGCACAGAAGGAAGTCATTTGGCTCATCAAGTCTACATTGGCGGTCCAATTGAGTAACACACTTTTAGCCATTCTTTCATCTTCACCTCATGATCCTGCATATTCTTCCTTTTGTGGTTAACTGTGAGTTCTCCTTTCAATACATTGAACCTACCAACAACAGACTCTCATGCAATGCATTCCACACCTTATGCACCTTGTGGGAAAATGTGAAATTCTCAATTTTCGTCATTCGTAATAGCACCATTAGTGTGCCTATGTTACAAGTTCATCACTTGCAGCCAGCAAAAAGGTGGTATTCAATTTATGTCAAACACTAGGAGCAATTATTTGGACCATTTTTTGGCAGAACAAAAAGTGCATAATATTTAAACAATGAGGTATTGCAAAGCTCTGAGATGCAAGGAGATGCAGAGAAGAGGAACTTCAGGGGATATGAGTGTCCTCGTGCATGATTTGCAAGGAGTTAACATGCAGGTACAGTAAGTAATTAGGTAAACAAATGGAATGTTGAATTGAATACGGAGGTGGGGAGTATATGCCCAAGAGATATAGAGCATTGGTGAGACCCCATCTGGAAGAACTATGTGTAGTATTGATGTCCTTATTTAAGGAAGAATGTAAATATATTGGAAGCAATTCAGAGAAGGCTTATTCATATGAGGAGTGGTTGGACAGACTAGACTTTGTCTGCTGGAGTATCCACTGAATGCTAACAAGCAACTCAGTTGAAACATATAAGATCCTGAAGGATCTTGACAGGTTGCAAGTGAATATTTAAACTTGTGACCTAGGAGACACTGTTTAAAAATAAGAGGTCATTCACTTCAGTTAGAGATGAGGAATTATTTCTTCTCACAGTGGGTGATGCATTTTTGGAACTGTCTTCTCAAAAGGGATTGGAGGCAAAGCTTTTCAATATTTTTAAGGCAGAGGTAGGTGGATTTTTGATAAGCAAGGGGTGAGAGGTTTCTCAGGTACATAGAATTGTGGAGTAATCAGATCAGCCATGCTCTTGTCGAATTGTAGAGGATGCTTGAGAAGCCAAGCCACTATATCTGCTCTGAATTTGTATGTTTGTTTGTATGTATGTAACAACTCACTGTGGGCAAAAGCTTTTTCACATATCACATTTACTGCCTTTACTAATTACTTTAAATCTCTTCTCTCTCATTCATGATCCTTTCACAAGTGGGAACAGCCTCTCACTATCTACTCTGTACAGATTACTTATGAATTTGAATATCTCTACCAAGTCTCCTCTCAGTCATTTATTTTATCTGAGGAAAACAGGTCTAACTTCTCCAATCAATCGACATAACTGAAGTTCCTCATCTCTGGACTCATTCTTGTGGTTTTTATTTCCACACTCTAAAGTGGTTTCACATCCTTCTTAAATAACTGCTTCTAGAAAGGGACACAATACTGCAGCTGAGACTAAGTTAGTAAATTCCAAAAGAATTGTGGATGCCATAAACCAGAAATTGCTGCAAATGATCAGCCGGTCTGGCAGCATCTGTGGAGAGAAATCACAGTTGACACCTCTGGTCCAGTGACCCTTTCTCAGAACTGAGTTCTGTTTTTGAGACTAACTTAATGTTTGACATAAATTAAATACTGCCTTCTTGCTTGTTTTGGCCAAGGAAATTATAATGAGGAATTCCTGTGGAGATATCCTGGGGCTGAGATGATTGGTTTCTAATAACCACAAGCATCTTCCTATATGTAAGATATGACTCCAGCCACTCATTGCCATTGATGCTATTTTTGCCAGGCAGTCACCCTTGTTGTGATATGATGCATAAATCTTTAAGAAGCTGTAAATTCAACCACTGTCAACCAACAGGAATTGATATCCCATGATTTGAAGACAGTCTGAAGAAGCAGTAATAGATATCAGCTGGACTTATTAGCAATCTAGTAAACTATATTTGTCTATAGTCCTACCTTCAAATGAAGAACCATAGTTTCACCAGTTCTAGTATGTGACTGGTATGTTTATACCTGGAGGAAGAATGCCAGGACCCTCTGGAGTTCAGCTTTTTTGTCCACATTTGCACCAGCACCATGGGGTCATGGCTGATGGAACCCAAACTGGGCAATAGTTAGCAGGTTATTGTTGAGCGCTTGATAGCAGTATAAATTATATCTTCCATTGCTTCGCTGATCATTGAGAATAGACTGACAGTGTAGTGCCTTGCTTTTTTTATGGACAGGACATATCAAAATAATCTATGTTGACTGAATCAAAGTTGTAGATGAATTGGAACAGATTGGTTGTTGTGAAGTCTTCTTCTCCTGTCCATTGTTCAATTGACCACCAATATTCATGAATGGATGTACAGAGGTTTGAATATGCTCCACAGGTTGTGGCATTGCTTAACTCTGTCTATTGAATACTGCTTATACTGCTTGGCATGTCGGTAGTCATGTTATTAGCTGCACCTGCATGATACTTATTATCAGGTATAACTGGTGTTTTTTTCATATCTGCACAGCTCAGTGAATTAGTATTGATCCCCAGCTTTTTATTCTGTAAGATGTAGGAATTGCATCAAATATTTGTTTCCCATACTTAATTGTCTTTAAATTGAATGGCAATTGCAGAAGATATAGCCACATAGCTGTAGGTCTGACATTACATTTAGGCCGGACCATGTATGAACAGCAGATTTCTTTCCCTAAAAGTGAATCAGCTGAGCTTTTGCAACAATTGATAGTTTCATGGGACTGGACCTTACAAATGCCCACTGGGTGGATTGTGGCAGGGGGTGCAAAGCATACAGCGTATGAAGCCCACCATCTACCATCAGGTGACCTGCATGATATGCTGATTTTGATGCCCTTCTGCCTCCATATTTAAAGAAATATAAATAATTAATTGAACTCATTGAAAGCTCGATTGGTCCCAATATCACTGTGCCCACACCATCATGTTGTTGGTGTGTGTATTGGGGGAAGGGGGGAATCATTTCAAGTTTTGTAAAGACAATCTGTTTAAAGAGATGGAAAGGAAGATGGGTCTCTGCACATGAAAATGGTGCTCCTTCAGCCATGCTTGGAATGGTACACTTGGGGAAATGCTGGGCCATGAGGTAGCAGCTTGTGGTTGAGTACAATTCTGCTACTGTTGATGGCTGACAGTGCCTCATAGAGGTAAAGATTGAGTTAGTAGATCATGCCTCTTCGCAATTTGCTAATGTCATCTACACAATGGAGGGTATCCTCAATGCAAAGACAGGACTTCATTTCCAAAATGGTTAATAATTGGTCACTCCTATCATTGCTATCATGGATAGACACATCTATGAGAGGTAGATTGGTGAGGAAGAGGTCAAGCAAGTTTCTCTTCAGTCGTATTGGTTCCCTCACTATGTGCTGTAAACCCAATCTGGCAGCTATGTCCTTTGGGACTTGAATAGTTTGTTCTGTAATGATGCTACTGAGATGCTCATGATGATGGATTTTGAAGTAACCCATCCTGAGTAGATTTTGTGTGTTCTTGCCACCCTCAGTGCTTCTTTCAAGTGTGGAGGAGTACAAATTCATCAGCCGCTGAATGAGGGAAGATGAGCAATTGTGGTAGATAATCATCCGCAGGATGTTGCCTTGCCCATGTTTGAACTGAAGGATATGATTTCACTAGGTCCAGAGTCAATATTGCACATCCTCAGTGCAACTCTCTCCTGCATGCATACCACTGTGCTGCCACAGCTTGCCAGTGGGATGAGGTACACCCAGAATTGGTAATGGTGGTATCTGAAAAGCATGGTTTTACGAGTATGGCTATGTCAGGCTGGTGTGTGGGATAGCTCTCCCATCACAAGCGTTTAGATGTTTTTAAGGAGGATTTTGTGGGGTTGATGAGACTGTGTTTGTGTGTGTATTGTTGTCATTCCCATTGCCTAGATCAATGCCAGGGAGCCACTCCTACATCATTCTTCTTTTGACACTTTGTTTGCAGTAGTTTGATACAACCACATGACTTGCTGGGCCATTTCCAAGAGCGTTTAAGAGTCATCTGTATTGCTATGAATCTGGTGTAACATTTAGGTCAGAACAAATAAAGGTGGCAGATTTCCTTTCCTAAAGAACATAAAGAATCAGTTGGGCTTTTACAACAATAGTTCAAGAGTCACCATTACTTAGACAAGCTTTCTAAAAACTAAATTCCAGAATCATTTATTAAGTTTAACTTCCACCAGCTGCCATAGTAACATTACCACCAAGCCACAATGTTGCATCAAAGTGGGGGTGTTGCCTTTATACCATATGTTTACATTTTAGGACTTATTTCTCTGGGGGAGTTTCAGTACATATCTAATATAGAGGTCAAAGAGCAAAATACTGTGGATGCTTAGAAATCTGAAATAAAAACTAATGAAACATCATAGGCCTAAGACGTTCTCTCTCAACACATGTGCCATCTCATCTGTTGAGTGTTTTTGCCGACAACTGCTGTTTTTGTTTCTAATACAGATATAACTGATTAGCACTCACATGAAATAGTCCAGTAATCCCAGATTCAGTGCTGCATAAGCACTGTGTTCCTGAATAATGAAATCAAAGAAATGATAGGGATTTGTTCTCAGATTTCAACTGCATACTTGATGCAATCTCCATGAGTAGCTTGCCCAGATGAGGAGATATAAGTTGACTGCTGACTACAGCAGTAGATGTTGCTGGGAAGGTAATGGTTAGGTGGGAGTGGGGCAGGGATGGGTGATGGTGTGGTGAGGTTGAAGCAGAGACCTTGGCTACACCAAAAATATTTTGCAAATAATATAACTTCCCAATCAAAGAAACTCGTGAGAACACACTCTCTACTTCTTTCTGACAAATTAATAGGGTCCAAGGAGAGACAATGGTTCCAAATGTGTTAGGGTTTGATCTTAAACTACCATCATATCTCCTCCTTCAGACCCCCACTCAATCACTACTAATCTAACAATGGTACCAATATCAGTGAAGACCAGGTACAAACTGTCCGTATTGCTAAATCAGGACACCTAATGCTCATTTAGATTCAGAAAGAAACACACACATGCATATTCCTATTTGCCACCTTGTTTTTCAAATTCATTAAGGTCTTACCAAGTTGTGGTAGCTTATAGGTGATAAATATCCCATGCCACTAATAACAAAGAATGGGAAATAATGCTGTTACTCTTAGCAAAGTATTTAACTCAGATGGTAATTTATTTTATGGCTACGGTGTGCATTGGTATAGTTCATAGGGAATGATCATGCCTGAATGTCCTTGGTTTCCTTTCTTCTTCCATACTAAACTGGTTGGCACCATATGTCCAAAATATTTTCCTAACTTCCATCCCACTGTAATAAACATCTTGAGCCAACAGTTTTCATTCTAACAATATGCATTTCATAAATGAAACCAACGGGGTAATTTTATTTTTGAACTGCATCATGAACATTGACTTGATGACCTCTCCCACTCCCATCGAATACTTTGCTGAATAGAATCAGTAGCTGTACAATTAAGACTCAAATTGCTTACTCTCACTTTCACTGGGTGTTTATAGTGAAGCTATTGAGAATTCACAACAAAATTCTCACCATTGCTTTAAAATGAAATTAATCAAATCATTAAAAAATATTCTGTGAGCCTCTTCAGATTAAAAATAATCAATTATTCTTTTGTATAAAGCAGATTGGCCATTATGGATAAATATATTTGCATTGGAAATGCTGATCTGTTCTGGATTTTAAATGGATCAAAGAAGTTTACATATTGATTGCAATCGATTTCAATCTTCTTATGATTAAGTGCGAATGGGTGAATCATTGGCCCACTTCTTAACCACCTTGGCCAGTCAAAACAAATGTTTTAATTCAATTTTAGTACACAGATCTATCATACTTCAATTAAAAACTGCTGAAGTAGATTCCTCATAACTAACCCACCACTGGTCAGGATTCCCATTCTGTGTCCGACCCTTTGTTAACTCAAGAAAGCCACGATAAATAGATGCCTTTTAAAAGCAGGTTCATTTGAGTTCAGGAAATAATGTATCTGCAAGGAGGAAGGACCCATTTTTAAATTAACCTTGGGATACTCAGCAGGTCTGGCAGCATTTGTGAAGAGAAAACTGAGTTAACGTTTCAAGTCCAGTGGCCCTTCTTCAGAACTCAGACTTGGAACTCAGTCACTGGACTCAAAATGTTAACACTGCTTTCTCTTCACAGGTGCCTCCTGGCCTGCTGAGTCTCTCCAAAAAAATCTAGTTTTGCTTGTTTCAGATCTCCAGCACCAGCAGTTCTTTGATTTGTTTAAATTAACCTTCTTGTGACCAATTGAGAGGTGGGGTGAATAAAGACGGCGAGGCAGCACTTATATCTTTTCTAAAAGATTGAGGAACCTCATCTGAGGTCTGGATGTAGCAAATCTTCTGCAGCAGTGGGACAGTAATGAGGAATTTTCCCCAGCATGGGACAGTAAGGGGGGGCTCTCCTAATGCAGGTCCACACTCTAGTACTGGGTCACCATAAGCTGTGTTGCCACCACTCAGAACTGGAAAAATTCAACTCCATGTTGCTTTTGCTCTAGGACACGCTATAAATTATAAGGAAGTGGTGAACAGTCACCGACCTTTGAACCACTGGCAATGACATTGTGGGCAGGTGAGGAGCAATCATTTCTCCAAGCTGTGCAGCCACCTGTCTATTCCAAGGTCCATGCAGTGGCAGGAGAAATTAGAGAGCGCAGAGAAGAGGACATTCCATTGATAGTGTATTAAAACAGAACAAATGACAAATACTAAATTGCAAAAAGTATAATTATAATCACCAAGCAATGGCTAATTAATTGTTCCAAACGAATGTGGCTTCTAATTTAGTTTGATCTGTCCCTCTATTTCAAAATGTTCTTGACATACAATGTGAACTTCTTCTGGAGAAACCTGCCAGGTGTCCCCTTTGTAAACTGAAAAGTCAAGTTCCCCTAGACTCCTGTCTCAGACATCAGAGAGTGTGACTCAGCTTTGTGGTTTCCCTTTGTATTGTTTCCAGAACTTGAAAGTATCTCTGGGAATTGGCACTTGCTGCAGAATCCAACATGTGCTCTGAGCTGCATTTAAAGTTTGATAACTTCTCTGATTTACATTTTACTACTTTGATCGTGTAGTTTACCATTCTATTGGCTCGCTGTTCTGCAAGGCTACTACATCTTTCGTGTCAAATCTAAGACACTTCCATCTTTCACAGCTTTTAACTTAGCTAGTTCAATATTTGCGCACATTTTGCCTTCTTATTCCCACCACTTTATGCTTCCATTTATTCTTATTTAGCATACTTAAATATTTTGGCTATTTCTGAACTGCGTCTTCCTATTTCGCTGCATCTCCAACATTGGTTTCATCACATAACAATTTGATAATTTTCCATTGAGGTTCTGAATCAAATCATTCATGTAAATTCACACCAGCAAGGATGCCAACACCAAGCCCTGAGGCACCACACTAACGCTTTTCCCTCATTCTGATGACATAACTGCTCTAATAGATGCTTATTGTTTGAACCAATGCAGCCACTCCTTATCCATTCCATGATTTGCACTAAATCTCCACCACATTTAGATTAATTAAAAGGCTTTCATGTAGATCTTTATTATTGAAATGACAAGTACACCACATCATACGGCCAACCACAATTCCTTCAAATTGTCATTTTCTCAAAGCAGCTAACAAAGCATCTTTGCTTTCTAAATTAATTTTCATTAAATTGTCACTGTATGCATGTTTCTCATTCATTCAAGGGACATGAGCATCACTAGCTAGATCAGCATTTATTGCCCATCCCTAATTGCCCAGTTGAGAGTCAACCACATTGCTGCAGGTCTGAAGTCACATGTAGGCCAGACCAGGTAAGGATGGCAGATTTCCTTCCCTAAAGGACATGAGTGAACCAGATGGGTTTCTCCTGACAATTGACCATGGCTTCATGGTGATCATCACACTCTTATTTTCAGATTATTATTGAATTCAAATTTCACCTTCTGCAATGGCAGGATTAGAACCTGGGTCTGCAGAACATTGCCTGGGTTTCTGGATTAATGAATTATTCTAAATTAATAGACTAGTGATAATACCACTAGGTCATTGCCACCTCCTACAGAACCTTAAGCTTATTCTAGATTACAGATTCCATTAATTTAAATGGAAAGGAAACTCAGGATATGGGACAAAACCTTTTAAGAGGGTGGGTAGGTCAATGAGATTAATTGGGTGGAAGGAAGAAATTGAAATTCCTAATAGAGAGTTTAAATGTTGCTGTTGCTATTGCACTGTCGGAAATTTTCCAGTTTGCTCAGCTGAGCTATGTAAGAGGTGACAGCTCAGGGTGAAGCAGTTCATGAAAAGTCACACTTATATGCAGACTACCTTCTTGTAGTTAAATGCTAACATTGCTAGGAATGAAGGTTGACCAGGTTCACTAGCATGTTCAAGACTGACTCCAGCAATCCTGACCAATACAGGCAAGCAGAGGGTTATAAGCCTTTGGAATTCCCTTCTTCAAAAGGGCATCATATTAGCAGTTTTCTATTCATTGGAACCCTCTCAAAGTCTCGGGAGTTTTTGGATATCTCAATGAATGCCTCCAATATCTCTCCACCCCTATTCTTTAAAGCCAGGCTATCAAGTCCTAGTGACTTGCTTGAAATTAGTTTTATTAATTTGCCAAATGCGGAGGAACCTCAATTATCTGAAAGGACACCGGCGGTGAGTATTTTATTTGGTTAATCATATTCCAGATAATCAAATGTCAGATAACATAGTTTAGCCAAACATCAGGACCTTGCGATCTTGCGGGATAATCTGATATTCGGATAATCAAATGGTGGATAATCAAGATTCCTCTGTACTTATTCTCTCATGATAGAGATTGTTACAAGATCTTTCCTCTCATTAGCAACTTGCTTATCTGGTATCTTTGGGATATTTATAGTGTTCCACTATAAAGACCCATACAAAAATTGGTTTAAATTATCACCTATTTCCTTCTTCCTGCTATCAATTCACCAGTTGGATCCTTCATGGGTTCCATACTTACTTTAGCTACTCTCTGGTTCACTCATGTCCTTTAGGGAAGGAAATCTGCCATCCTTACCTGGCCTGACAACCACCTGGTGAAGAAGCAGCGCTTCAAAAGCTAGTGTTTCTAAATAAACCTGTTGGGCTATAACCTGGTGTTGTGTGATTTTTAACTTTGTCCACCCCAGTCCAACACCAGCTCCTCCAAATCACTTTCTTTCTATATGCCTACAGAAATAAATGTGGTTAATTTTTACTTTTCTTGCCAGTTTACCTTCATAATTAACTTTTGTTCACTTTATTAGTTTTTTAGTCATCTGCTGCTAGTTTCTAAAAGGAAAAATCCCAGTTCTCTGACCGACCACAAGTTTTTGTCACTTTGTATGCCTTAGTCAATGCTCCCAAAAAAAACCTGTTGGACCATAACCTGGTGCTGTGTGATTTTTAACTTAGTTTCTCATTGTGTTCTCTCTTTGACTGCCTTTGTGATTCATCCTTCTCGTCAAATCCTCTTTGACTGGAATAAATTTTTGCTGAGCATTATGAAATATCTGTTTAATATCTACATTGATCATGCACTGACTTACCCCTTAGTCTATTTTCCCAGACTGCTTTAGATATCACTTTCTTCATAACTCTGTAATTGCCTTTATTTCTGGTCTGGGAGCTGCAAACATTAAACATCCACTGAGGCAAGTTATTCCCTGAACATCTCTGAAAGGCTTTTTTTCTAGGGGGGAAATTGTTTTTGTTTCCGACCTCAGTCAGGTCTCCTCTGAGCAGCCCTAAAAGTCTGAATCTCTGAGTTTCCAGAACTAAAATCAATCCTTAATTATCCTGAACTGAAAAGAAGCAACTGGTCTTCAAAGCTGTAGTAAACTACCATACTATAAACAATTCTCCATTAACACGCCAAAATGATCTATAGCCACTTGCTTCCTGAGCAATGCTGGATTTTGTCACAGTTCTGGAAGGCCTCTCTGACCTTGTTACTTTTAAAGAAAACCCTTCATAAAACTAAACAATGCCCATATGCAACTTCTTAAAAGATTTTAATCTCCAAAACTGGTACCAGTCTGTAAACATACATATACAAATTATGTATTATCATCACAACCTATTCCTTAACCTAAATTGCCAATTCATTTTTGCCAGCTTTGTTTTCATGCCCTCACCTTGTCCTTACTTAAGTTTAGGCCATAAGACCATAAGAAATAAGCACAGCTGTAGACTGTTTGGCCCCTTGAACCTGCTCCACCATTCAATAAGGTCGTGGCTGATCCAACATTTCTCATGTCCACTTCCCTGCATTTTCCCCGTAACCCTTGCTTACATTCCTGATCAAGTATCTACATTAGCCTTTAAAGTACACGTTTCCTGCTCCCACATCTCTCTGTGGCAAGGAATTCCAAAGACTCGCAAACTTTCACTGGAAAAAATTCCTCCTCATCTCAGTCTTAAGTGGGCGCCCCTTAATTTTGAGACTATGTCCTCTGATCCTAGACTCTCTCATGATGGGAACCATCTTCTCAGCAGTTATCCTGTCAAGTTCCTTAAAAATACGTTATGTTTCAACGAGATCACTTCTCATTCTGCTAAATTCCAGTGAGTAGAGTCCAAACCTGTGTGGCCTTTACTCATAAGACAATCCCTCCATACCACGGAGCATTCTAGTGAATCCTCTCTTAACTGTTTCCATTGAAATATTATCTTTCCTTAAATAAGGGCACCAAAACTGCTCCCAGTACTTTAGATGTGATCTCACCAGTGACTTATACAGTTGCAGTAAGACTTGCCTACCCATATTCTCCAATCCATTGAAAGAAGGGCCAATGAAACATTAGCCTTCCTGCTGCGCATGTGTTAGCTTTCATGCAGAAATATCTCCAAGTCCCTTTTGTGTTGCAGCTTTTTACAGATTTTCTCCATTTAAGTATTACTCTGTTCTTTTGTTCTCCCTTCCAAAATGAACAATCTCGCATTTTCCCACATTTCGGTTTATTTTCCAATGTTTTGCACACTATCTACAATATCTCTATCAATATCTCTCTGTAAACTGTATCCAGCTCACATCCTGTGTTTCCACCTGTTTTTGAGTCATCTGCAAATTTGGCTACAGTACATATGTTAAAATATTAAGTTTAGGCCCACTCATCTCTCCATCAAACTGTATTTAAAATTCAGTTATATCATGATCACTACTACAAAGGGCCACCTTAACCATGAGCTCATTAATCCTATCCCTTTGGTCAATACAAGATCAAGTACAGCCTGCTATCTGGATGGGGCTAGGATATGTTGTTGTAAAAATCTAAATTGAAAACATTCTATGAATTCCGCATACATTGCCTATCAGATTTTCCAGTCCATATATTGATAAAAAGTACCATGTTAATCCTCTGACAATCTCCCATTACATTTTCTTTAACATTCTGGCTCACCATTTAGTTGCTGTTAGGTGGCCAGTACACCAACTGCACAGCTCAATGTTAGGATATCTATATTCAACACAGCTCTCCTGTTCCTTGAAAATTTGCCCTTGCATTCTGTCCAGGCTTGGCTTGTGAGCGATGGGGGGTACTCCCAGAAAGCAAAAATAATGACACCCATGGAAAATCCTCATGCTCACGCTGAACGGATTGACAATTTGTTTCTATTAATTTAGCAGCTGTGGGCTTCACTGACAGACCAACATTTATTGGTCACCCCTGATTGCTCTGAAGAAAGTAATGGTGAACTGCCTTTCTGAACCACTGCAGTCCATTAGAGAGGCTCTAGCTGCTCTTAGGGAGGGACTTAAAGGAGGTTGATCTCGTGATGGTGGAGAAATGGTGATACATTTCCAAGTCAGGATGGTAAGTTACTAGGAGGGGACCTTGCAGGTCGTGGTGTTCCCATTTATCTGCTGAGTTATCCTTTCAGGTGATGGTAGCATTGAGTTTGGAAGGTGCTGTCTAAGGAGGTTTACTTAATTTCTACAGCACATCCTTTAGACGGTACACACTATTACTACTGTGGGATAAAAGTGAAAGGAATGAATGTTTGTGGATGTAGTATCAATTAAGTAGGCTATTATGTCCTGTATGGTGTTAAGCCTCTTGACTTTCGGGCTGTATAGTGGCTCAGTGGTTAACTTGGCTGCCTCATAGTACCAGGGTCCCAGGTTTGCTCCCAGCCTTGGATGACTGTCTGTGCAGAGTTTGCACGTTCACCTGGTGCCTGTGTGGGTTTCATATGGGTGCTCCAGTTTCCTCCCACAATCCAAAGATGTTGGTGGATTAGCCATGCTAAATTGCTCATAGTATCCAGGGATGTGGATTAACCATGGGAAATTCAGCGTAACAAGGATGGGGTGCTTCTGAGTGGGATTCTCTTTGAATGGTTATTGTGGACTCGATGAGCCTACTTCCACACTGTCAGGATTCAATGGCTGTTATTAGAGATGCATATATAGGCAATAGTTAGATTTTCTCTTTTTGGAGATTACCATTACAGGATAACTATTTGGCATGAATGTTATTTTCCACCAGTCCAAACCTGGTTACTTTCCAAGTCTTGCTGTTGGACAAGAACTGTTTTAGTATCTGAGTCGTAAATGATGCTGAATATTACGTAATCATCAGCGAACAGCCTTTGTTCTGATGTTATGATGGAGGATAGGTCACTGGTGAAGCGGCTGAAGACAGTTGGACCTATTACACTACCCTGAGGAATTCCTGCAGAAGTGTACTTGGGCTGAGATGGGTGGCTTCCAACCATCACAACCATGTTCCTTTGTGCTTGATATGACCCAAATATATTGAGAATATTCCCTTGATACACTTTGACTCCAGTTTTGCTGGACTCCTTAATGTTACACTTGGTCAGACGCAACCTTGATGTCGAGAGCAATCACTTTCCTCACCTCTGCTGCTTAACTCTTCCTTAATCTTACTTGGATCAGGGGTGCAATGTGGGCTGAAGCTAAGTAGATTGGTAGAACAAAGCTGAGTATCAATAATCATTTTTATTCCTTAGTAAGTGCCACATTATAGCATTGTCAATAACACCTTCCATTGGTATGCAGTGCCTTCACTCATTTCTTGATATAATCTGGAGTGAATTAAATTAGTTGAAGAATCTATGATGCTTTCCTCCATTCTTCTTTGAGCGAGGGCTGATCTTCTGACTTAATGATAATGGTAGAGGGCAGAATATGCTGGGCCATGAGGTTACTGATTGTGGTTGAATACAATTCTGCTGCTACCAATGCCACACAGCACCTCAGGAATGCTCAGTTTAGAGTTACTAGGTTTTTTCAAAATCTGGATTACAAGACATATGGCCAGGTTTGCAGATGACACAAAAATAGTTGAGACGGCAAAAGCTGGGATGACATAACATCTACAGAGGAATATAGAAAGATTAAGTGAGCTGACAAAATTTTGGCAGATGGAGGAAAATGTGAGGCAATGCATTTTGGTAAGAGGAATAGAAGAGATGAGTATTATTTAAATGCAGAATGACAACAGAAGATTACAGATCAGCCATGATCTCTTTGAATGGCAGAGCACAGTTAATGGGCTGAATGGACTACTTCTGCTTCTGTGTTACAGTCTTACCACCTTCTCTTATAAGCACAATATATATTTATGGTGGCATGGTGGCTCAGTGGTTAGCACTGCTGCCTCACAGCACCAGGAACCTGAGTTCAATCCCAACCTCGGGTGACCGTGTGGCATTTGCACATTCTCCCCATGTCCACATGGGTTTCTTTTTTTTTAGATTAGATTACTTACAGTGTGGAAACAGGCCCTTCGGCCCAACAAGTCCACACCGCCCCGCCGAAGCGCAACCCACCCATACCCCTACATTTACCCCTTACCTAACACTGCGGGCAATTTAGCATGGCCAATTCACCTGACCTACACATCTTTGGACTGTGGGAGGAAACCAGAGCACCTGGAGGAAACCCACGCAGACACGGGGAGAACGTGCAAACTCCAAACAGTCAGTCGCCTGAGGCGGGAACTGAACCCGGGTCTCTGGCGCTGTGAGGCAGCAGTGCTAACCACTGTGCCACCGTGCCTCCCACTTCTTCTGGGTGCTCTGGTTTCCTCCCACAATCCAAAGATGTGCAGGTCGGCTGAATTGGCAATGCTAAATTGTCCATAGTGTTAGGTGCGTCATTCAGAGGGAATGGGTCTGAGTGGGTTACTCTTTGGAAGGTCGGTGTGGACTTATCGGGCTGAAGGGCCTGTTTCCACACTGTAGGGAATCTAATAAATTAAATATGGGGGCAGTTAGCAATTAAAGTGTTCTTTAGCAAGTGTTATCAAAGAGCTAATGGAAATGAATCAAGCTTCAAATATTATATGTGCCTGATATTTCTGTGAGGTATTTACCTCAAAGGCACGTTTGTGTTTGTGATCTCGTCTCACACAAGCCTTTGGTGTAAAACTTTCAGAAATGCAGTTTCTGAGTTGTGGTGAAAGGTCGGTGACCTGACTGCATGTGACATGCTGAGTGCAGTAGCTCCTTTTACACATAGCAGCAGAAAACTTTCAGTAGCCAATGCAGCAGATCATTTGTCCTCATGTAACCCTGCATCCTGTCTCTCTTCAGATGTCCATGGCTGCTGAATTCTGCAGTTTGGGCTGTCATTGTCACTCAGAATGATCTCTTGTTGCCATGTCTCAAAGAAAGTACATTCCTTGAGTCCTGGGCATGCTGCAGCAATGATGGGCATTGATGTAAGAATGTTGGGACATAGAAAGTCTTGTTAGGCTTCAGAATTTTCTGCCTGACCATACACCAAACCTGGCATTTTACCCACACCTGGATATGTAATGAGCTGAGAGGAATGCAATCATACTGAGCACTGAGTGGTAGGACCTCCTGCTTTTCTATTCATCTCCACACTAGTCTCAGAGAAACATGATTCTGCCACTAGTTATCCTAATAGCCTGTGTCCACCCTGTCACCAGATTTAAGTATGGTCACTCTACTTGGTCTGTCTCCTGGAGCATAATGCCTGAGCTAAATAGATTTCTTAATTTAGGTAGAAACAAGTGAATCCTATCCTCATTCATCCTCTGAATTATGATGACCCTGTTCCTTATAGCACTGGAAAACTCTGAAATTCAAGCCAAAGGAATTACGATCAATTAAAACAAAACTCCTTTTAATATCAAAGATATCTGAAGATTAAAGCCAAGTAGTTAAACCAAACATAGTTGAGGTGGTAATTTTCTGCAATGGTTCTCCCATTCCTAGGCCATAATATTGGTGGAGAATTTGGAGAAAGCCCAAAAACATACAATTCAGATCATTGCTTGCAGTTTCTGTCGATCTGTCATAAATGTTACTGTGGACAGTGGGAAAAGCCCTGTAGAAATTCACCTCTGCACTCACAATGAGACATGATAGACATAATTCAAACTTTGGCCATTCAAGTAACAACCAGAATTATGATTAATTCAAGAAACAACATTAAGAAGCAATGCCCATGCTGCAAGTCATCTAAATTCAACTGGATTCCATAATTGTATATCTAAGGTTTTTAAAAAAAGGTACAACTAAGCAATAATTTAATTGCTTTACATCTTCTATGCACCGATTCATATGTGCAAAATGAAGCTGAAGAGTCATCAGATTGATTTATGGTCATCAGTGAACAATTACTGTTTGATTGATTATGGTTTAATCGCTGCATTTAATTGAGGTTTATTCTATTTTTTAAACCTATGCTTCAACTTCCCTTGTAATGTGTAAAGAAAATATTTCCCTGTGATTTAAAACAATAAACCATCCACCCAGTACTTTAAGTCTGACCTGGAACACAGTGATTTACAAAAATGTCATTATATGAATGAGCCCTTCTTATTCCAGCCACCAACCAGAAGCGAATTTAGTTTCTTATAAAGTTAATCTTGGATGCTTTGCAAATACAAAGTGCTGGTTTATTGTAATAAGGCTTTTTTTTTATTATTGCCTCTGCCCAATTATGCAACATTAACCACACACCTGTGAAAAATATCTGTAAGAGTTATCTAATGTATTTATTTCATTCATTAAAACAGATGTGAGAAAGAAAAATCAGCAAAATTAAAAATTCACTTGAAATTCAAATGCTACATAAGCATGTGCAACCGAGAAACAGGAAATTGCTATTCCCAGATAGAGCAGCTATTTGAAGTTAATAGGGTATGATAAGAAAAGTAACTTCATCCTTTTGGGATGTTGCATCAGTAAATGAGCCTTCTGAAGTGTGGAGGTAGGACATACGTATTTGCTAATTGTTCTTGAAAAGAAGATGTAGATGTGCTTGCTGAGAGGATGAGGTGAATTGAATCCCTGTGGGATGCAGATAGTTCCCAGATATTGAAGATCAATATTGATGCTTAAGTAGATTCAAAATCTAGAGTAGAACAAGGGTAGGAACTGAATAAATGTATTGAAGTCATATTTGAATTTTTGTTGTTCCAAAGATGCCAAAAGATTGTGTGTGCCACTATTTTGGTAAGTAGTCTATGTGTAAAAATCAGGCAACTCATTTTGAAATGTTGGTAGCACAATTTTCTTTTTGATTAACACATTTGATGTATCTATGCAGCCTTGGCTAGGGTGTGCACCATGTGTTATACACCCTGACATTACAAAGAGAACAACAAAGACCTTATGTATTAAATTTATTTTACACAGATTGTTCTTGTGGGTGGCTTGTCATAAACAAACAATTGAAAATGCTTACCCTGCCAGAATGCATAAATTGCTCACATGGTTTCACTTTAAAGAAGGCCTCAAGCAGCTGGAACAACTGCAAGGGAGAAGCTGTATTTTTTTGGCATTATGCACAATGTGCAAGTGTGTTTAATATTGATGTTTGTGGAGATTTTGCTACTCTAAAGTGGCTAAGATTTCTTAAAAAAAAAGTGTTATTATACAAAATGATTTATGAAATTATAATTTTGTTCCTTCAAATAGATTCAAATGTGGCTAATGGTTTCAACAAGGTTCCATTTTGCTTTCAAAACTTATCAAGACAAATTGCACCCAAAAAAGCAAATAAGGTCTAATTATAGAGGGACTTCAGCCTTAAATGTAACAATAGTGTGAACGTGGATAACAGAACAAACGAGTACCATTTTATCAATGAACTATTGTCGCATTGAATTTAGGGGAGAGTATTTCTGTCATTGCAAATTATTGCCAACAGAGCATACCTGTAGCAGCAGCATTTTCCTTTCTTTTGGTGTGACTCCCTCGCACTTTTTTTAAAGTGTCCCAATTTAACACTAACAGAACTACACTCATTTCAAATCAATAAAACATGCCAGTGCTCAAACATTACCCTAGGGCACTACTCTCATTGTTTCTGCATACTTTGGAAGCTTATTTTTCAGATACTATGCAATGTAAAACTGTGGACTTCACCTTAGTGTTTATTTAGACTCTTGTAGGCAGTGAGCCAATAGCCTCAGGCTTCTGGCAGTTGCTGCTGTTTATACTTTAAACCCAATTGAAGGAAGAAGTAAGTCTGTATTCTTGCCGAGCTTAACAAAAGTGATATTTGCAGTTCTTTTGCTGAAGATTTTCACTTGCACACAATCTTACTTTCCCAATTCATGCCATATTGTGTTTTATGAGTTTTAAAGACAGAAAATCTGCACATTCCTGTTTTCTGAAGACACTGATGGCCACATGCCAGAAGTCTGCTTAGTCTGGGTTTCTCATTCCAGTCAAACAGGGTGTTCCGTTTCTACATTTTTTCACAAACAGTAATTAAAAGCTTAAAATTGCTGATTTACCAGAACTTAGGATAATCAACTCAATTTGATTTGTTGACAGATATTTGTAATGCAATCAATTAAAATTAAGTCAAAGTTCAATTTTCCCTTATCACATCAACTGTCGTTGCCTGTTTATTGCAAAAGGTGTCGATGCGGTTATTTGTGTTCAGATAGTTGTTAGCATGATGGGAGAGAGTTTAACTTTTGGGTGACCAGCCTGTGGTTCATTTCAGTGGTAAAAGAGCAGCGAAAACAGAAGTTGCTTGAAAAGCTCAGCAGGTCTAGCAGCATCTGTGAAAAGAAATTCGAGTTAATGTTTCGGGTCCGATGACCCTTCCTGTAGTTCTGAGGAAGGGTCTCCAGACCTGAAATGTTAACTCTGATTTCTCTTTCCAGATGCTGCCAGACCTGCATTCGCAATTCTTTTGGTTTTTATGTTGAAGAAAAGCTGTTATTTTAAGGCCAGCTCTCGTTAGAAGTACTGTAGTCCCAAATGTGTTTATTGCGGAGTTTGTTGGTTTGGACTGAATTGCCCAAGTTCCAGCCAATTTTATTTTGCAACACCCCAGTCTATATGTTAAAAAGGGATTAACATCCAAGGCTATGTCATCAGTGATTATTAAGATGCACACTAGCAACTTGTCAAGAGTCCTTAATGCATCTCCCAAACTCACGATCTCTACCATCTAGAAAAGCAAAGGTAGCAGACATAGAACATAGAACAGTACAGGCCCTTCAGCCCTCAATGTTGTGCTGACCTTTAATCCTACTTGAAGATAAAACTAATCTACATACCCTTCATTTTACTATCATCCATGTGCCTATCCAAGAGTCGCTTAAATACCTCTAATGTATCTGACTCTACTACCACCACTGGCAGTGCATTCCATGCACACAGCCCTCTCTGTGTAAAGAATGTACCTCTGACATCTCCCCCAAACCTTCTTCTAATCACCTTAAAAGTGTGCCCCCTCATGATAACTATTTTCACCCTGGGGAAAAAATGTCCTTGGCTATCTATGCTATCTATGTCTCTCATCATCTTGTACACCTCTATCAAGTCACCTCTCATCCTTCTCTGGTCCACTGAGAAAAGCCCTAGCCCCCTCAATCTTACTTCATAAGACATGCCCTCCAGTTC
Organism: Chiloscyllium plagiosum; assembly: GCF_004010195.1. Lineage (NCBI taxonomy): Eukaryota > Metazoa > Chordata > Chondrichthyes > Orectolobiformes > Hemiscylliidae > Chiloscyllium > Chiloscyllium plagiosum. Next base: position 44,733,199 of record NC_057727.1, read on the forward strand.
AGGCAGCAACCTGGTAAGTCCCCTCTGCACCGTCTCTAAAGCTTCCACATCTTTCCCATAATGAGGTGACTTGAATTGAACACAATATTCCAAGTGTGGTCTAACCAGTGCTCTACAGCTGAGCATAACCTAGCAGCTCTTAAACTCAATCCTCCTGTTGATGAAAGCCAACACACTATATGCCTTCTTAACAATCCTATCGACTTGGGTGGCAACTTTGAAGGATCAATGGACATGGACCCCAAGATCCCTCTGTTCCTCAACTCTGCCAAGAATCCTGCCTTTAACCCTATATTCTGCATTCAAATTTGACCTTCCAAAATGAATCACTTCACCCTTTTCCAGGTTGAACTCCATCTGCCATTTATCAGCCCAGTTCTGCATCCTGTCAATATCCCATTACAACCTACAACAGCCCTTCACACTATCCACCACTTCACCAACCTTCGTGTCATCAACAGATTTATTAACCAACCCTTCTACTTCCTCATGCAAGTCATTTATAAATATCATAAAGAACAGTGGTCCCAGATCCAATCCATGCAGAACACCACTGGTCACTGAGTCCAGGATGAATACTACCACCCTTTTTCTTCTATGGGCCAGCCCATCATCCTGACTTGGAAATATATTGATGTTCTTTTTTTCCAGTGTACCAACGTAGTCACCAAGTCAAAATCCAGGAACTCCCTGTCTAAGTGCACTATACCATATGGACTGAAGTGGTTCAAAATGGCTAATCATGGCAATTAAAGATGACCAATAAATGCTGGCCTTGCCAGCAATGCTCGCATCCCACAAACAAATAAATAAACAATAATTCAAACAGACTTTCTAATTGAAAAGCTCTGCAAAGGCACAGCAGGCTATTCTCTTGGATTAATGTAGTAGTGAAGCTACAAACTCCATTTTGAGGCTGTTACCTGTTGACATTAAAATTGGCATTTCAACATCAGTCACAATATCTTTAAAATAATTTAATGGAACTTCTCACTTGATACAAAGTGATGAGTATGTAACTGTCTGGCGCTCACAGTTATTACGTAACCCTGTCATAAATCATGGAATAGAACATAGAACAGTACAGCACAGGAACAGAACCCTTGGCCCACCATATCTGCGCAAACCATGATGCATTCTAAACTAATCCCATGTGCCTGGACATAGTCCATACCCCTCTTTTCCCTGCCTGTTCATATTTCTGTTTAGATGCCTCTTAAACATTGCCATCATATCTGCTTCTGCCACCTCCCGTATCAGTATGTTCCAGGCATCAATCACCCTCTGTGTGAAAAATGTGCATTACTCATCTTCAAACTTTCCCCCCTCACCTGAAACATATGCCTCTAAGAATTTGACATTTTAGTTGGGAAAAAGACTCCAACTATTCGCATTATCTATCCCTCTCATTATTTTATATACTTCTATCAAGTTACTTCTCAGTCTCTGATGTTCTAGCGAAAACAATTCAAGTTTGTCCAACTTCTCCTTACAGTTAATGCACTCCAATCCAGACAATATCCTGGCAAATCTCTTTTGTACTCTCTCCAAGGCCTCCACAAAGTTCCTGTAGTGTGGAAACCAGAAATGCAATCCTCCAGATGTGGCCTATGTAAAGTTTTATACAGCTGCAACATGACTTGCCATCCTTTTTACCACCTTATACACTTATGTTGCCACTTTCAGGGAGCAATGGACATGCACCCTGAGATTATGCTGGAAATCAGCGCTCCTAAGGGTCCCGCTGTTCAGAGTATACTTTCCTCATGACCTCACAAAGTGCATCACCTCATATTCATCTGGATTAAACTCCATCTGTCATTCTCCACCCAACTTTCCAGCTGATCTATATTCTGCTGCAACTTTTGACAACCTTCCCCACTATCCACAACCCCACCAAGTTTTGCATCATCTGCAAACTTACTAATCAGACCACTTACTAATGATTTTAATCCAAATTTATATATATTACAAATAACAGTGGTCCCAGCACTGATCCCAGTAGGACTCCATTGATCACAGATATCTAGTAAAAAAATCTCCACAACCACCCTCCCTTTTCTATGACAAAGACAATTTAGTACCCAACTTACCAATACACAACAGGTTCCATGTGTCTTAATCTTGAGGACCACTTACCATGAGGCACCTTGTCAAATGCTTTAGACAACATCCACTGCCCTACCCTCATCAATCATCTCTGTCATTTCTTTAAAAACTCAATCAAACTGGTGTAACAAAAAGACAGCCCCCAGAAAAAGCCACACTGTCTATCCCTAATAAGTCCATTATTTCCAAATGCAAGGAAATCCTGTTCCTGAGAATTTTCAATGATTTCCCTACTACTGATGTAAGGATCACCGGCCTTTAATTTCCTAGTTAATCCCTGTTTCCTTTCTTAAACAAGGGAACAACACTCGTTATGTTTTAATGTTCTGGGTCCTCACTTTTGGCTAAAGAGGATACAAAGATTTCAGTCAAGGCCCCAGCAATCTCCTCCCTTGACTCCCTCAGAGTCATGGGATAAATCCCATCAATCCCTAGGGACTTATCTACCTTAATATTTACACCTTCCACCCCGACCTCAAATTTACCAGGACCATCTCAGACTCCTCCCTTCCCTTACTAGACCTCTCCATTTCTATCTCGGGCGAGCGAATCAACACGATCATAAACCGATCGACTCCCACAGCTACCTAGACTACACCTCCTCCCACCCTGCCCCCTGTAAAAACGCCATGCCATGTTCCCAATTTCTTCGTCTCCACCGCATCTGCTCCCAGGATGACCAGTTCCAATACAGTACAACACAGATTGCCTCCTTCTTCAAAGACTGCAATTTCCCCCCAGACGTGATCAACAATCCTCTCCACCACATCTCCTCCACTTCCCGCTCCTCCGCCCTTGTGACCCGCCCCTCCAATCGCCACCAGGACTGAATCCCACTGGTCCTCACCTACCACCCCACCAACCTCCATATACATCGTATCATCCGTCATCATTTCCGCCACCTCCAAACGGATCCCACCACCAGGGATATATTCCCCTCCCCTCCCCTATCAGCGTTCTGAAAAGACCACTCCCTCTATGACTCCCTCGTCAGGTCCACACCCCCCACCAACCCAACCTCCACTCCCGGCACCTTCCCCTGCAAC
>NC_057727.1:44737070-44761622 GCF_004010195.1 Chiloscyllium plagiosum
AATCTTCTTCCTGACCTCTCCGCCCCCACCCCCACTCCGGCCAATCACCCTCACCTTAACCTCCTTCCACCTATCGCATTTCCTTCGCCCCTCCCCCAAGTCCCTCCTCCCTACCTTTTATCTTAGCCTGCTGGGCACACTTTCCTCATTCCTGAAGAAGGGCTCATGCCCAAAACGTCAATTCTCCTGCTCCTTGGTTGCTGCCTGACCTACTGCGCTTTTCCACCAACACATTTTCAGCTATTTTTCAAGGAAGACAGCTAACATGTTCTCCCTCTTAATATTGACATACTCTAGAGTATTAACATGCCCCTTCCTTGTCATAATCCATGTCCTTCTCCTTAGTGAATAGCAATGTGAACTACTCATTAAGGTCCCCTGGCTCTGGCTCCATGCATAAATTACCTCCTTTGTCCTTGAGTCGACCTATCCTTTGCCTGCCTTCCCACTTGCTCTTTATATATGTATAAAGCACCTTGGGTACTTTCTTCACTCCTGTTTGCCAAATACACTTCATGACCCCTTTTAGCCCTTTTAGTTCTTGGTTTAATTTCTTCCCTGTTTTCTTTATATTCTTCAAGGACTTTGTCTAATTTCAGTTTCTTAAACCTTAAACTTTTCTTTTGCTTTTGACTGGACTTTCAATATCACTTGTCGTCCAGGGTTCCTAAAACTTTCATCCTTAACTTGCATCCTCACAGAAACATGCTGGTCCTGAATTCTGATCGATTGGTCTTTAACAGACTCCCAGATGTTAGATACAGATTTACCCTAAAACAGCCACCCTCAATCTACCTTTTTCAATTCCTGAGTAATACTTTTGTAAAAGAGTTCCTCCAGTTTAGCACTTTCACCCAAGAGCCAGGCTTATCTTTATCCATAACAATCTTAAAACTTATGGCACTATGATCGCTGTTCCCAAAACACTTCCCCCACTGAAACCTCAATCACCTGGCCAGGCTCATTCCACATACAAAGTCTAGTATGGCCCATTCCCTACTTGGACCATCTAAATATTGTTTCAAGAAATCCTCCTGGGTTGCACCTAAAAAATATTCTGTCCCATCTAAGCTCCTGGCATTAAGGTAGTTCCATGCAATATTGGGGAAGTTAAAATCACCCACTACAACAACTCTGTTGTTTTGACATCTTTTCATGATCTGCCGACATATCTGTTCCTCTGGCTATTGGGAGGTCTACAGTATAACCCCATCGTAGTGATCACACCTTTCTTATTCTGGATTAGTGGTGCTGGAAGCGCACAGCAGTTCAGGCAGCATCCAAGGAGCAGCCTGAACTGCTGTGCTCTTCCAGCACCACTAATCCAGAATCTGGTCTCCAGCATCTGCAGTCATTGTTTTTACACCTTTCTTATTGTTCAGTTATAGCTCTATGACCCTACTGAATGCTTTTAGTGCAGCTGTGACAGTCTCCTTAATCTGTAATGCAAGTCCCCCACCGCTTTTACATCCTTCTCTATCTGGCCTGGAACATCTAGCCCCCGGAATGTTGAACTGCCAGTCCTGCCCTTGTCTCAACCCAGTTTCTGGAATGGTTACAGAATCATAGGTCCACGTACTAATCCAGGCTCTAGGTTCATCTGCTTTACTTGTTGTATTGCTTGCATTAAAATAAACTTCAGACTGCCAGTCCTGCAGCATTCATTAACCTGGCCTTGTTTGTTCTTCGTGTTTGACTTCATTGACTTAACTTGCACCTTCTCCTCAGTCACTCCATAGGCTGACCTGCTGGTCGAGCTCCCATGCCCTACCACACTAATTTATACCCTCATGAGGGTCACTAGCAAACCTCCTGGCAATTAACTTGGTACCCATCCAGTTTAGATGCAACCTGTCCTTCTTGTATAGGTCCATCCTGCCCTGGAAGCCATCCCAATGATCCAGATGGGGCAGCACGGTGGCTCAGTGGTTAGCACTGCTGCCTCACAACACCAGAGTCCAGATTCAATTCCAGCCTCGGGCGACTGTCTGTGTGGAGTTTGCACATTCTCCCCGCATGGGTTTCATCCCGGTGCTCTGGTTTCCTCCCACAGTCCAAAGATGTGCAGGTCAGGTGAATTGGCCATGGTAAATTGCCCATAGTGTTAGGTGCATTAGTCAGAGGGAAATGGGTCTGGGTGGGATACTCTTCAGGGGGTCAGTGTGGACTGGTTGGGCTGAAGGGCCTGTTTCCACACTGTAGGGAATCTAATCTAATCAAATCTGAGGCTCTCACTCCTATACCAACTTTGAGCCTCACATTCAACTGTATTATCTTCCAATTTCTGGCATCACAAGCATGTGGCACAGGCTGTAATCTTGAGATTACAACCTTTGAGGTCCTGCTTTTCAAATTTCTACCTAAGTCCCAGAGCCTCTTCTTTCTTTCTGCCTACATCATTAGTACCAATATGGACCATGACCTGTAACTGCTCACCATCTCCTTCCAGAATGCTCTGCACCCATTTAAAGACATCCTTGACCTTGGCACCAAGGAGGTAACACACCATCCTGGAGTCTCGCTCACAGCCACAGTAACATTCAATGTGCCCTGGATTATATAGTCCTTTATCACTACTATTCACCTACACTTTGATCTCCCTGCTGTATAGCAGAGCAAATCACAATGCCCCTGATCTGGCTGCTGCTGCAGCATTCCTCTACGAGTTCATGGCCCCTAACAGTATCAAAACAATATACTTGTCTGACGGGGGAATAGCCACAGGGCTCTCAGCCATGACTGCCCCACCTGACCATCATCTATCTATCTGACTGAATCCTACAAATTAAAGTAGGAACCTACTCCCAATTGCTCTTTGATTACCTTTGTGGAAAGTACAAATACGAGCGTGATGTTGAGATGAGGACAGTCTGATTTTTATTGTGATACCTTCCTTTGTGGAGTAGGCTTGCACTCAAATTTGACAAATGTGAGATACAGTGAGCAATGAAATCCAATAGGCAAATTTCAATGAAGAACAGCAGGATTGGGGTTATATGAGGTCACTGTAAAAGAAAAATCTGGATTCCTTTTTAATTTCCTAACATCACGTCACTGAACTTTCATCAATTGATGAGTTAAAAATGCTTTGACATGACAAAGACAATTTCTGCTAATGTCACAAACCAGTTAGGAAACTTTACAGACATCGAGGCATTTTACAGAAATCTAATTTAGCAAGTAATCCTAAAGATAAGCCTGTATTCCAAAATGCTGATGATTTTTTAACATATTATCACATCTACTTGCAAATTTCAAAGCCATTCAATAGCTGAATATATAGGCCTAGTAAATTATAATATAATGCATCAATTCAATAGGCTTTTGTTTGATTATGAAAAATAATCTTGCTTTCCTCTCCTACCATTCTTGTGACCTTGGTAATACTAACTTCTATTCATTGATTTATTAGCAGTATTATTGCTTTTTCAGAATTGAGTGTCTTTTTAAAGTTTTACCATTTTTACCAAAAAAACTTTGTGCTTTAAATAACAAGAGATAATTAGTAAATAAACACCTTCAATGAACGAATCCCTTTTTATTCCTTCAAAACAATATAGTGACTCACAGCCAATTAATTCATTTTGCAGTGTCGTCACTTTTACAATGTATTCAAATGTCATGACCAATTTGTGCACAGCAAGCTCCCAAAAGCAGTTTATTTGTTTTGGTGGTGCTGTTTGAGTGAAAATACTACTCAGCAAACTAGTAGAACTCCCTGATTTTCATCAATTAGTGCCAGGGGTTCTTCTATGGTCTGTTGAGAAGGCATACGGAACTTTGGTTGAACACTTTATCTGAAGGAAAGCACCTCCAACAGTATAGCATTCCATCAGCAGAGGACTGCTGTGCGAGCCTACATTCAAATCCTGGAATTGGTCTTGTACTAGAACCTTCTGGGAGAATCTGTAAAAATATGGCTTCTTCGCTTTGTCAAATTGTCTGTCACATTTCTCTCATTGGCAAAGAAAGTTCCGCTCCTCTGTGTGTGTGGTAATGAAGAGTGGTGGCAATTAATCTGAATAATTGGTGATTCCCTTTGTTCTCAACTCAAATATGTTTGGAGTAGTTATCAAGCCTTTTCTGTGGAACATGCAACAGTGATTAGTACTGGAATATTAAGCACTTTTGAAATTTTACTTATTTATTTTAAAGGACACAGATAGGAAGGATGAGCAAGTCATAACAATTCCTACAAATAGTCTCATAAAAAAGCTTGTGTTTGTATATCATGGATTATCATATTCCACTAGATGGCATCATATATGCACAGTTACTTGAAAAGTCATACATAACACATAACTTGCAATGACTTGTTTTTAAATTAATGCTGTGTTACCACCAGCTGGAATAAGTGGTTGGGATTGCTGGCTTACTTTAAATTCTAAAAATATTGTACCAAGGAAAGTAAATTACTTCATATTCAATAGGAACACTCAAAATTCTAAACTATGTGGGGAAGTGGTAAATCTCTTCGAATATGACATGTCTTATTCGACCTACGTTATGTGTAAGGCATCCTAGCTGTGGTAATTGAGCCTTCTAAAATGAACACAGAGCTGAGTCTTATGATTTGATTTGCCTAAGAATTCTCATTGCATCTTTCCAAACTTTCCTCATTAACTATCTACCTTGCCAATATGGTGCCCTGGAAAAACTCACCATTCACTGAATAAGCATTGACAGACTGACATCCCTGGTGCCTCTCCATCTGTAAAAGGCTACTTTGTACCCACCACTGGTGTTCCAATGCCCGCAATGTTCCAAACATGTCTGAGAAGGGGAAAATGAGACTATGGTTCTTTGACACAGTCATGGAGGTCTTGGGGGACAAAGTAGTGCATAGGGGAGGTATTCTCATTCCAGAGGACCAACAGATGAGACCATGCCACCAGAAGCAGCAAAAATGGTCCAAGGTTGGCACCCGAGTCAGTGCTATATCTTCAGCCAGGATGGTTGAGTAACAGAGCTGCAAGAATTTTTGTGATCTTCTCTGCTGTGCCGCTGTAAGTGACACACTTGTTTCTCTGGCACCTCACTCTATTTCTGCTACTTACTCATCTCCCACCATAAGAGGCACCCAGTCAAAGCAGTAACCACATCCAGGTCCCTCAGAAATGTCCTCTCAGGACACTTCAGAGGTGTCTGTGCTGTCCACCTCTCCCTATGTACTCCCCGCTGAACCTTAAAACTTTTGGACCGAGTTGACAGCAGAGTAGAGGTCTCCGGCTGCTTTTCTTTTTACTTTTCCCCTCTCTTTTCTTTACTTTCTTATCTTGTTCTGAGCTTGGTTGGCATAGGTGACAACAAGAGTCCTGCCAGGCCCAGGGCATGGACCCTGGGTGGGCCTACAGTGGACCTCAAGCAGGCCCAGTGTGGAGGAGAGTGAGCCCTTCCTTACTTTTTCGGAGCAAGCACAGGACCTGAATTGGTGGCTGCTACGTTGGCGGAGATGTCATGGCGAGGCATGCCCTGCAGCGAAAGACGGCGCCTGAGGATCAGCAACTTCAATGTTCGTTGGATCCAGTGTAGAGGGATGATGGTGATGGTGATGGGACTGATGGACTTTCTTCAAACTTTATCTTTTTTTTTCCATACTCTTAAATTGTTCAAAATGGTGATGTTTCTTGACCAAAAATAAAAGCTTTTCACTGTGTTTTATTACTTACTCTAAAATACATGTGACAATAAAATCAAACTCAAGCTGAGGAGAGCCTCAAGGACACCCTCAGCAAATCGAGGCCATCATGGCACAAAAGCTCCTGAACATGCCTGATCAAACCTCCAGTGCCATAGGGCACCACTGCTGAGCATTCTCCATCCACCCCAGCTGCAGATACTGAGATTACACTGAGATGTAATGGAACGAAAAGAAAAAAAATCCTTTTGAGGTCTGGTGGCACAGGCAACATATTTTATATTAAGTCCCATGCTCGTATAAATGTTTGTTTCTTTGCAATACATCTGTATGAGCCTCGATCTGATCCCAGATGGGACTGTGTCACCATAATGTGTAGTATTTTGCCTCAATGTCTGGAATTTTGTTAAAAAAGTGCGGTGAGTTGCTCTTAACATTGAGATGAGTGTTGCTGGATGTCTCACACAATCCTGTCACAATTCTCATCATACCTCACATTGTTCAGGTTCCTTTAAGAGTCCTCCCATAGTCCTTCCCCATCTACAGCAGCTAAAAGGTATATACTCTCCACTTGGAAATCTCTGTCTCCACAATGTTAATTAGATGCATATTGAATAAAGTTTAAATGTGTGTTGACCAGGTAATTTGGTAATTGAGCAGCATCAAGATATTCAAAGGAGGTTGGAAAGTACTTCATCATTGAAACAAAATAAAGCCCAAATTTCTTACTGTCAGCCCGAGGCTCTTCTGTACCCATCCCTTTCCTTGCTGGAGTTTCCAGTAGCGATGGGAGGATTTACTTCAGGCACAACCAGTAACTTAGGTCAGCCTAGAGGACATTCAAACCTTCAAGAACTGACTGGATCCTGCTGTGTACCCAGCTGGTAAACTCAGTTTTCTGGGCAACTTCACATCAATTAGTCAATTCTAATAGACATTGTGCTTTCCATCCTTCATAGTTTGCCACATTTTCTGTCAGTTAAGGCGTAATGTCTATTATCACATGAGGTACAGATATTGACAGATTCAGTAATGACTCTTCCATATTGCTCGAAGTCACTAACTCTAAACGTAACATGGCAAATGATTCAAATGTTCTTGTTCCGAAACATGCATGATTTTCTTTGTGGTAAACCAATTTTTGTTCCATTATTTATTTCATATGAAAGCATCTTTTGAATGCTCTGCCAAACCTATGGATAGAAGTACAGAGCTTCCTCCTGTTGGTGTTGTTGTTTCAATTTTTTATCAACATAATTCCTGAGACATTTGCTAAAATTGATTCGCTCGTCTTCGTGCGATAAGTGTCTAACCATTTCTAATTTATCGAAGAGCGAGCTGAACATGTATAAGTATTCAAGCATGTGTACGAGCATGGAATTTTAAAAATGCATAAACTGAACATGAATCTCAGCGAGAACATGAGAAACGTTTGTTCAGTGGGTTCCCTTCTTGAACATTGTACGACTCGAGAAAGTTCAGTAAAAATATGATCCCTTTACAAAAATAGTGAAGGTAGCTTTTGAATGGTGTAAAAGTCCAGAATTCTCTAATCAATCACAAGCGATGTCCTGCAAAAAGCAACCAAAGTAACAAGGAGACTTTTTTTCACTATCTAGGCAAAAGGTTAATTAAGTTGGAGAATTCAACAGCTCCAGTGGAGCCTGCTTGTTATTACAGTTTGGGTTAGTTCAATATAAGTGGATCTTATGAATTGCTTCTGGTTTTGCATTCTGGTCTAGGGACCAGAGCAGAGAAGTTTTGGAAACATTCATTGTTCTTGTTCCTATGATAAAGTAACATTTTGTAAAACATCTATAAGTCTTATTTTCAAGGGTAAAGAAGGCTAGCAGAATGTATTTCTCCTTTGAAAATCAGTTGGGAGGACAAACATCACCCTAGATTAATTAACTTGATGAGGGATGCATTGCTGGCAAAGAAAGACTGCAAGTAGCAATGCTATGGACTAGACCAGACCACCCAAAATATATTATGAAGATAGTCTGGATCCGAACTTTTTTCTTATTATAAAGGCAAGTCTAAGGTGTTATGTTCTCGCTACAATTCGATTGGTCAAATGAATTTGAAGCAAAACACAGTTTATTCATACTCTCTAGTTAAAATACAACAAAAGAAAGAATAAGGAAAAGAACAGGCTTGGTTGTAACTCATCAGAATAATAGTTTATTTAGCCACTTAAACCGCAACTGTTCCAATGTTGTAACATCCCACAAACACACCCTTGGCAAAAGGCAAATTCAGAAAACAGACTGTCTAATGTGCAACTCCAGCAGCCCAAGAGTAAGAACACCAAGAGAACTCCGAGAGAGTATAGCAGGGAGAGATATATTGCAGCAACAGATCCAGCAACAACTGTTACTACTGAAAGCAAAAGTGCTGGTTTGGTGGGAGCTTGACCACACCCATTCACGCTGCTTCTATTGTTCCAACTTTAAAAAAAAACCAAAGTCTCATAAGGTGTTTGCTTACAAGTTTGCAATAGATCTCTCGCTACCTTGGCCTTAAATCCTTTCTTGAAAAAAAAGGACAAAATAGACCTCTTAAAAATGATAGTGTCATGACAGCAATGTGGAATAAGTTAATTGGCTTCCATTGAAAACAGCTCTAAACAAAAATATTATCCCATTACCTCCATCCCCTTCTCAAACTGCTGAACCAAGGCTAGAATAAAATTGCTGTAACACACATCCTCTGGTAACTTGTTCAAGGTATCACTATTAATAAGGACTATGTAACACTAGTATATCTTAAACCTAGAAGAAGTTCCTGAATTCATCTTTGTAGTCACAACTAAGACACAGAGTCAACGAGCTACATCACACTGCAGCACCCAAGAACTACAAAAAGCTGAAGAAAAATATCTATACAATGTTTTCAAGAAGAAAACGGGTACCCAATAAAAGCAATCCGCTGATTCCTCAGAAACAAACCAGACAAGCAGACACAACACAACCAAAAACTATAGCCACATTATCTTACATCAAAGACTTATCAGAAATGACTTCCAGACTACTCAAACACCTTGGCATCATGGTAGATCACAAACCTACCAGCACACTTAAACAGCAACTAATGAACCTGAAGGATCCATTAGATAATACCAGCAAAACTAACATCATTTACAAGATACCATGCAAGAACTGTAAAAAAAAACTCTACATCAGCAGGAAACTTGCCACCTAGATACATGAATACCAACTGGCCACTGAAAGACACCCACTTTCACTAGTTTCTATACATACTGATAAAGAAGGACACCACTTTGACTGGGATAACACACGTCCTAGGACAGGCGAAACAGAGACATGCTTGAGGATTCTTAGAGGGATGGCATTCTAACCAGAACTCCATCAATGAACATAATGTTTTAGATCCTATCTAACTTCCCTTGGAAAAAAGAACCAGAAATGACTTCACCCACCTTAAGAAACCAAGACCTATAAATAGAGAGATGGGACGTACCACCAGCACTTCACCAGAGATTCTTACTGATGATGTTACCTAGTATGGTGACGAAACATCTGAAAACAAACCTTCAAGCTCAGCGAACTAACTTACATACTTATCATCAACCTGAGCTGCAAATCTTCTCAAAAATCGCTAACACAGAGTTACTGTTTTGGGTATAATGTCCAGGAAAGCTGAGTGGAGGCCAACACTCAGATCATTGTGCACCATTTACAGCCCATACATTTTCTCTCAGCAAGCCAGAAAGAAGATCTATTATTTTATTTTAATTAATGTCAGATTCGTGACCAGCATTCCCCTATTTTTGCTGTTTAGAGGCCGGTACTCTATTCATAAGTGACATTAAGTAAGACAATATTGGACACGATATTCCATTTTTTTCCAAGAGTGGGTGCAAACAGTTGGTGACTAGCACAGGCTGGCCTGGTGACTCAGTAGCTGCTGCCTTACAGCGCCAGGATCCCAGGTTTGATTCCAGTCTCAGGCAAATGACTGTGTGGAGTTTGTGCATTCTCTCCGTGTCTGCGTGCATTTTCTCTGGTGCTCCAGTTTTCTCTCACAGTCCAAAGATGTGCAGGCTAGGTGGATTGACTATGGAAAATGGAGGGTTACGGGAATAGGGTAGCGGGTGGGTCTGGGTGGGATGCTCTTCAGAGGGTCAGCATGGACTCAATGGGATGAATGGCCCGCTTGTTCACTGGGGGGAATCTATGATTCTATAACACGCCATATCTACTGGTCAGATAAGGCAATGATTGCCTGTTAATTAACTCAGTAAGAGGCCAATCAGAGGCAAGTACCTCCGTGTCCTAAAGTCCGCTGAAGCTGGCAATAGCCTCTGCTAATAGCTGGCAGAACAAGCATTAGAGAGTGTTTTTGTTTCTTGCTAGTTTTGCAGTTATCACATTTGCAGATTGCCTGGACTCTTTTAGCAGAACTTTGGTTGTTTTCTTGAAAAGGCTTTCTGTTGAGCTGAAAGCCCTCTCCTCTGACATTATGAACTCTTGGAGATCCTTCTGTTTAAATCATTCTGTTCAGTCAAGGAGGATCAAACATGTAATCCAATTTCAGAGAAGTGTAAGAATAATAATGCAATAATATTTGTGGAATGTAACTACTTAAATATTAACTTGAATAATTTTAATGTGCATGGTAGGGAGGGAACAATGTTTTTACATTGCATTCAGGAAAGCTTTTTAAGCTAATACTTAGAAAGCCCAGAAGCCAAACAAAGAGAGAGGGCACTCTTGGACCTAAAATTTCAAAATGAGCCTCAGCAGGCTAGATGGATAGTAAACTTTCCTCCAGGCCTCACACTATGCTGCCTTGGAAATAAGTTACTCTTACTTCAATGTCATGAGGTCAAAGTTCTGAAATTTCCTCTCTAATGCTGGCTAGCCAGCCATGTCTTCTTCCGCTGAGTGATCTAGGGAAAAATAGGAAGCATTTTGGAGATAGTGACCATAATTCAGTCAGATTTAAGATCATTATGGAAAAGATAGGGGAACCAAAGATTACAGGGACAATGCAGGAAAGTGGACATGAGGAATGTCAGATTAGCCATGATCATATTGAATGCCAGAGCAGACTTGAGAGGGCCAAATGGGCTACTCTTGTTCCTATTTCTTGTGGACTTATAAGGATGAACTGGAATTAACACTTCTAAATTTAGGAAAGGTTAATTTTATGAATCTCAGTTATCTTTGGCTAGGTGAGCTGGCTACTTGCACATAAAACTGTGTTAGAGCAATGGGAGGTGTTCAAGGAGGAAATAACCAATTTGGCAAAAAAAGGCAAACATGTTCCCATCAACACAAAAGATGGTGCTAATGCTAGAGAACCCTGGATGTCAAGGAACGTAAAGGTTATGACGAAGAAAAACAAAGAGACTTATGGCAAGACTCCAAGAACCCAATATGGCAGAGTTCTGAGAGAAACTGAAGACCAGGAAACTAAGAGAAACGTAAAAAGGAAATTAGGAAAGCCAAGAGAATGCATGAGAAAGCATTGGTGGGTAGAATAAAGGAAGACCCAAAGAGTTTTATAAGTCTCTAAAGAGCTAGAGCAAAGCTGGGGAAAGAAATAGTGGATTTCATGGACTTTATCAAGGCTTTTGATGAAAACCCTTATGGCAAACCTGTCAAGAAAATAAGGGCACATGGGATCCAAGGCAATGTAACACAAAGTTGACTGAGGCAGGAAGCAGAGGTTGATGGTAAAGAGATGTTTCTGTGATGGGAAGTCTGTTTTTAATGGCATTTCAGAGGCCTCAGTGCTGTTTGTGGTCTGTATTAATGATTTGAACTTAAGTGAAGGGGGTATGATCAAAATGTTCACAGATGACACAAAATTTGGTAAGATGGGAAATAGTGAGGAGAACAACTGTCAACCGCAGAATGTCAATAGAGTGGTCAGCAATGCAGAGCAGTGGCAAATAGAATTTAAAGGAAAAGTGTGAGGCAATGCATTTGAGGAGGGCAAACAAGGCAAGGAGTTTCACTCTGAATAGCAATCCCTGAAAGTACTGAAGATCAGAGGGAACGTGATGTGCATATCTACAGATCTCTGAAGGTAGCAAGCAGGTTGATAATGTGGTTAAGGAGGTATATGGGATACCTTCCTTTATTAGCTGAGGAATAGAATACAACAGCAATAAGGTTCTGCTGGAACTGCAAAAAATGCTGGTTGGGCCACAACTGGAGCATTGTGTGCAGTTGTGGTAACCACGTTAAAGGAAAGGATATAATTATACAACAGATGGAGCAGAGAACATTTACCAGGAATATGCCCGGGCTGGTGGGTCTGAGATAAGAGGAAAGATTATATACGGTTGTGTTGTGTTCCATGGAGCAGTGAAGGTTGAAAGGCAACCTGATAACGTGTAAATGATTTTGGGAGTCAAAAATAGAAAGGCTAGGATGAGGCTTTCCCCATTACTAGAAGGACCAATAGCCAGGAGGCATAGATTTAAGTTATGAGAAGAGTTAAGGCAAATCTTTTCACTCTGAGTGGTTTGAGTCATTGCCTGAGGGGTAGTTGAGTCAGAGATCTCAGCAGTATTTAGATATTCGCTTGTGTTGGCATTACCTCCACAGTTATGGGTCAAAAGCTGGAAAATGCAATTAGTGTAGTGAGTTTTTTTTTTGACTGGCATGGTCACAATGGATTGAGTGGTCTCCTTGTGGGCTGTAAATATTTATGATGTTATGAATCATCCTTCCAGATTTTTTATAATATTGTATTTTCTTTAAATTATGAGAATACTGCAGGCTTCTATTTTCCCTATATAATGTGCCACAGACAATGATGTATCATTGGCTTAATCCTGGTGACTAACGTGAATAAACCACTGTGAAAACTGCGGGGTATTAAGGGACATGAGGCTAAGACATGTAAGATTCCAGGTACTAATCTGCAGTTCAAAGAATAAATTTGATATTGAATGGGCTTCCCTGGTTCGTATTAGATTGCACAATGCTACTTGATGTAAAAATTGCCATTCAGCAGCATTAAAATCCATAACATTCAGTTTACAAAAGGCTTGATGAGCTGGATAGCAGCTTGTTTGTGAATGTTTAGGAAGAGAAGTTAAATGTCATATGAATTTTCTATTCCAAATTTAATAGACAGTTGGTTAACTTGTCATGGTCCACTGAAATCTAAAATGGTTTCAAGCTAAAAAATGGATTTCCTTTTGTAAATATTCATATAATTTGATGCAAGCATTCAATTGTGAAGAATTCAAGGAAAAGTTCTTGTTCATTAGTAAACAATTATCTCAGAAAAAAATTAAATGGTTGAGTTTTAAAAGCAGATTGAATTGTTTTTAAGTTGTATTGACTCCATGCAAATAAAGTATCCTCCTGTGTCAAATTTGATACAGCAGATACAATGGTATACTCCTCTTCCCAGCTGAACTGCTCCAATCTGTGATTTATGAAGCTGTAGGGAACAAATTTTTGACACAGTGTAACCTGTACATGTCTTTAATCTCAATGAGGCAACATTGAGCTCAAACCTCCTGATGCAGGGAATATTTCACTGTTATGAGTACAGAGGTTAAAGTATATCATCATTGGAAATAAGAAGTTAGCTTTCAAATCAACTTAGAAAGTCTTGCTGGACCACAATGCTTTGTGACAGGGATCAAAGCACCATCTCGTTCCCAAGAAGTTCTGAATTTCAGAAGATTTTCTATAAGTAATACAGCAAACTTTGTTTTACCTGCACACAATGAACCAGTACTCTTGATAAACTGGCAAAAAAAAACCTCAATACCAGAAGTTTACTGTACTATTGCGATCTCTGCAATGTCCAAGTAGTCATAGAGTCATGGAGTCATAGAGATGTACAGCATAGAAACAG
This sequence comes from Chiloscyllium plagiosum, assembly GCF_004010195.1. Taxonomy (NCBI): domain Eukaryota; kingdom Metazoa; phylum Chordata; class Chondrichthyes; order Orectolobiformes; family Hemiscylliidae; genus Chiloscyllium; species Chiloscyllium plagiosum. Next base: position 44,750,563 of record NC_057727.1, read on the forward strand.
ACCCTTCAGTCCAACCTGTCCACGCCAATCAGATATCCCAACCCAATTTGGTCCGACCTGCCAGCACCCGGCCATATCCCTCCAAACCCTTCCTATTCATATATCCATGAGTGAAAAGGCCCTTGCTGTTAAGTTCTATCTAAGGCAAAGTTGCATTATCATTTAAGTGATTTATGCTGTAAATAAAGTGTAACAGTGATGTGTATACTCCCTTCATTCTTTTCTATTACTTAATGTGTGTTTTTACATTGATTATGTGGACCTCCTGATCAATTGAAATATTTGATCAAACATCATAATTCAGGTCCCACTGGTGCCAATTTATAAAAATGTTTATTAAAACAATAAACAAATGGGATGGCACAATAATATTTAAGTATAAGCTTCTAGGAATCCAGCAGTGAGTAACCTGTATCCTAACTCCCAAAAACTTGTCCACCCTCTACAAGGCACAAGTCAGAAGTGTGAAGGAATGCTCCCCACTTGCCTAGATGGATGCACTTCAACAACACTCAAGAAGCTTGACACTATCCAGATCAAAGCAACCCACTTAAATGGCATCACATTCCCAAGCATCCACTCCCTCCACCATCAATGCTCAGTGACAGCAGTGTATACTAACAACAAGACGCACTACACAAATTCACCAAGGCTCTTCAGACAGCACCTTTCAAATCCACACCCACTCCCATCCAGAAAGATACAGGGGGGACATCACCACCTGCAAGTTCCCCTCCAAGCCACTCACTATCCTGACTTGGAAATATATCACCATTCCTTCACTGTCACTGGGTTCAAATCCCAGAATTCCCAGCCTAATGGCATTGTGGGACTATCTGAATACAAGAATTGCAGTGGTTCAAAAAGGTGACTCACTGCAATTTTGAATTGATGGTTTATTCATTCTCACTTGCAACTTTACAGTGAATAAATACAGTAAGGTATAGTGAAAAGCTTCAACAATCACCACAATCTAGCACCATTTTGAGTAGTTTAAGAATAAAACAGATAAAAGGTGTAATGGAAAGAGAGCCCTGAGCCCTAAGCAGGCTCAGTAACGATGCCGGTGCGACCACCCCTCTTCCACTACCTTGCCGCTGCCTTTGCCAAACCCACCAACATGGGAGTCGCCAGTCTTTAGGTGCCATCTCATTACCACTGGGCCCACCTCACTGATACCACCTCCGATGCCGATGCCAGGTCTTATGATGAGCTCACAAAGACCCACAACCAGACTCTGCTGTCACCTCGATGATGCCAGGAGTCCTGGTTGCGGGCATACCACGCTGCTGCCTCACCAATATCAGGAGTATCCACTCTGGGCCTTACCACAACCAGGACTCCCTCACTCCACTGCCAGACCAGTCTGGCGCTGCCATCTCGCCAAGAGTCCCACACTGGCTGCTCTCCTGAGATGACATCCTGCCGGTGCCGCCATAATGTGACATCTGCCGCTGATGCTGCCTCTGATCGCTGGTGGAGCTTTGCCGCCACCAGCCCTGAATGCTGGAAGGACATTCCTGCTGCTGCCATGAGAAGCCACATCCGCCACTGCCTCTGACCACTGGGAGGAGCCAGCATTCTGCCCACAGCCCACTCTGGATGCCAGGCCGATTTTGCGGACTAACCCATTGCAAAAAGCTGGAAAGAGAAGAAAATAAGGAAACACTGAAAGAAAATGAACTGAAGTAGAATCATAGAGATGCACATCATGGAAACAGACCCTTCAGCCCAACTCATCCATGATGACCAGCTATCTCAACCCAATCTAGTCCCACCTGCCAGCACCCGGCCCCTATCCCTCCAAGCCCTTCCTATTCATATACCCATCCAAATGCCTTTTAAATGTTGCAATTGTACCAGGCTCCACCACATCCTCTGGCAGTTCATCCCATACACACACCAACCTCTGCGTGAAAAAGTTGCCTTTTAGGTCTCTTTTATATTTTTCTCCTCTCAAACAAAACATATGCCCTCTAGTTCTGGACTCCTCATCCCAGGGAAAAGACTTTGTCTATTTATCCTATCCATGCCCCTCATGGTTTTATAAACCTCTATAAGGTCACTCCTTAGCCTCCAACACTCTAGGAAAAACAGCCCCAGCCTGTTCAGCCTCTCCCTGTAGCTCAAATCCTCCAACCCTGGCAACATCCTTGTAAATCTTTTCTGAACCCTTTCAAGTTTCACAACATCCTTCCAATAGGAAGGAGACCAGAATTGCACGCAATATTCCAAAAGTGGCCTAACCAATGTCCTGTACAGCCGCAACATGACCTCCCAACTCCTGTACTCAATACTCTGACAAATAAAGGAAAGCATACCAAATGCCTTCTTCACTATCGTTTCTACCTGCGACTCCACTTTCAAGGAGCTATGAACCTGCACTCCAAGGTCTCTTTGTTCAGCAACACTCCCTTGGACCTTACCATTAAGTGTATAAGTCCTGTTAAGATTTGCTTTCCCAAAATGCAGCACCTCGCATTTATCTGAATTAAACTGCACCTGCCACTTCTCAGCCCATTGGCCCATCTGGTCCAGATCCTGTTGTAATCTGAGGTAACCCTCTTCGCTGTCCACTACACCTCCAATTTTGGTGTCATCTGCAAACTTACTAGCTTCACCTGTTAAACTCACATCCAAATCATTTATGTAAATGACAAAAATTAATGGGCCCAGCACCGATCCTTGTGGCACTCCACTGGTCACAGGCCTCCAGTCTGAAAAAATAACCCTCCACCACTATCCTCTGTCTTCTACCTTTGAGCCAGTTCCATATCCAAATGGTGAGTTTTCCCTGTATTCCATGAGATCTAACCTTTCTAACTAGTCTCCCATGGGGAACTTTGTCGAATGCCTTACTGAAGTCCATATAGATCACGTCTACCGCTCTAACCTCATCAATCCTCTTTGTTACTTGTTCAAAAAACTTAATCAAGTTTGTGAGACATGATTTTCCACGCACAAAGCCATGTTGACTGTTCTGAATTAGCCCTTGCCTTTCCAAATACATGTACATCCTGTCCCTCAGGATTTCCTGACATCAGGCTCACTGGTCTATATTTCCCTGGCTTGTCCTTGCCACCTTTCTTAAATAGTGGCACCATTTTAGGCAACCTCCACTCGTCTGGCACCTCACCTGTGACTATCGATGATACAAGTGTCTCAGCAAGGGCCCAACAATCACTTCCCTAGCTTCCCACAGAGTTCTCAGGTACATCTGATCAGGTCCTGGGGATTTATTCACTTTTATGCATTTCAAGACATCCAGCACTTCCTCCTCTGTAATATGGACAATTTAGAGATGTCACCAAGTATTTCCCTACATTCTATATCTTTTATGTCCTTTTCCACAGTAAACTCTGATGTAAAATACTCGTTTAGTATCTCCCCCATCTCCTGCGGCTCCACACAAAGATTGCCTTGCTGATCTTTGAGGGGCCCTATTCTCTCCCTAGTTCCCCTTTTGTCCTTAATGTATTTGTAAAAACCCTTTGAATTCTCCTTAATTCTATTTGCCAAAACTATCTCATGTCCCCTTTTTGACCTGCTGATTTCCCTCTTAAGAAAGAAAAGCATGTGGGAGAGGATGAGCCCTGGGCAAGTGCCCACGTATGGCCCTGCTCCCCTGCTGCCATCTTGAATCTTCTCAAGGGCATGCAGGGACAGACAATAAATGCTAGGTCAGCAAGTGGTGCCCACTTCCTATAATTGAATTAAAATAAACTAAAATGGATTGTATTTTAAATCACAGCCTGAACAAGTTTTCGCTAGTCATTTTACCCAGATTGGTAAAGTTAAAGATATATTCTCGTATAGCAGATGCATTGCAGTTTTGTGACTGTGATTCTAGTAAAGTCCGCAAGACGTATCCCAAGGTCATTTTGTAAAACGCGAAGTGCTTTTTCTGATTTGGTTCATCTGAAATTAATCCATCCTCATCTCTGCATGTAGGTTATTTTTCATTAATGTAACTTTCCACAATATGATCAGGTGAGCAGGGGCAATCGGTTTCTTTCTTTCTAAATCCTTCTCGGGTCTGTTCTAATTTTTTTCCTAACACACAGCTATTACACTTTAATTAAAATATAATTAACCAGAACACAATGAAGGAGACAAATTACAAGCTTTTCTAGAGTGAAAGAACAAGGAACTTTATTAAACTAATCCTAAGAAAAATTATAAAGAAGCACAATCCAAACACACAGCAATATTAAGTTTATAAAGATGAGGGAAAGGATAGGGTGTCGAGTAAAAAAAGGAAGGTAAAGGCAATGCAGGTAATTGTTTAAAGTGCATAGAGTCCCTGAATTGTGAGCACAAAACCTGAGATTACTGTTGCTTAACTATTGTCTTGTTTTCTCAGTAATGGCAAATTTTGCAGATATTCTTGAGTTCTAGGTGAATAGTTGCTGTCATGTCTCGCTTTTCCACTGAGCGCTGATGCCTGAGGTTGGAGAGACAGGGAGAGAGAAGCTTGCAATGTCTAGTCTCTTATTGATTCATTTTCTTTCCTCATTTTGCGTTGCTGCTTGAAGCAGCTGTTGATGTTGCTCTATTTGTAAATTCCTGAGTCTGTTCAATTGCCCTTCCAAACTGAATGCGCTGTAGCCAGCTTCTTCTTTCCTGGTATTTGAATATATCAGGAAAGTATGCAAATTTCTTGTTGTTGACTCAGTTGACTGCTTTCAGTGTTTTGACGATATGCTAATCTAATGCAGCCAGTTTGAATTATTTCATACGGATTCTGGGTTTGTTGTCAGGTGATCACAGCAGCCATTTTAGGTCGGTGTCTGATTATTTTAAAACCATTTTAGTCCATGAAAATATGATATTAAGATGATAAAAATTGGATATTGATAGCACATTTCTACTACAAATGTCATACTTGGCAAAGTAGGTGATGATGAAAGCCAACTGCTTCTAATATGAAATCTGGAATGAAACGTATGGCGACTGCTGTGGTCATTCTTGTTCCTATACAAAAACAGACACTAAAGCCATCCAACTCCATATCAGACCCTGCTGGCACAATAATGTGTAGGACTTGTCTTTTTTTTCAGATTGCAGAACTTTCTATCACAAGATTCTGAAACATTTTTCCATTGCTTTTCATTTGGGAAATAATCATTGCTATCTGCAAAGCAGAGGGCAAATCAGTCTCAGTGGATTTTATCCATTGTGTATTTTCCTTTTTCGGTTACATAAGTGAAAAGGTTTACACTGAGTTTACTTAAAGGAGTAATTTAGTTTCCATGCGATATGTGCCAGTGTAGTTGCTTTCTGAGATTGATTGGCTGGCTTTTATGCATTAGCATTCTCTAATTGGCAAAGTCACTTATTGCGAGTAGCTTATTTTGCACTGCGGATGATCCATTTCAAAAAAAAATGCAGTAAATTGGAAAATTGATTCAAGCCTGATACCTAATGGATAGTGATTTGTTCTCGAAAATGCAGACATCCGGATTGATTTTAATCCAGGGTGACAGATTCAGAAGGTGTAACAAAATGTGAAATTGCGTTGTAAAATGAGCGATGATGAGTCTGGATCCACAAAAGTCCACTACTTTATTATGGAGCTAGGAAAAATGACCTGTTCGTTTTAGTTTTGTAGAAATGGAAGTTTTTTGAAAAAAATACTAATGGGAGAGACTTTTGTTGGTATTGTTGTGGGGAAAGTCACCAGCTTCAGAGTCAGAGTCAGGGTTCAGCGACAGAGTTTATTGTACAAGGAAACGCTGGAGCTCTGGCGAGTGGTGAGCTGCAAGTCTTATCTCAATCCGGAGCACATGTCAAGATACTTCTATACATTTTGTAATATAATAGGTCAGTGATGAGGTTACTGTCTCTGTGACATTGCTTGTTTGTTGTAAACATTGCAGAATCGTTGATATTTTGGTGCAGTCATTGTCAGTTCCAGTGCAGCCTTTGTTAATTTCAGCGTCGTCATTGTCAGTTTCAGTGCAAACATTGTCAATTTCAGCATCTGCGCAGAAGTCCATTGCTGTAGCAATGGATGCTAATCATTCTTCCTAAGGAGCATGATGACTGCAGCCCTGACTATTTGTACTTTGTATTGAGTCTGTATCAAAGTGTTAGCATTTCTATCAAAGGTGTTGGCTGGACCCAGAAACTTCAGTAGGCAGTATACATTCTCTCCCTCACCCACATTAAACTAATCAACTAGGTTGTGAGTGCATTGTGCTGGCATCCTGGTGGTCCCTGTGTTTGCTGTGCTGTCTCTCTCCATATTGTGGTCTGGCGGCCATCTCATATGTCAAGTGGCCAACTTATGACTCAGCAGCCATCCTGTGTGTCCAAGTGTCTAGTGTCACCCTGCCCTGTGCCATCTCCTACTTCACACCCCCCCCTCCCCCGTTTGTGGTCAAGGAGGTGACGTTGGTGATCTCCTGCAGCCCACCCAATTTGCATGTAGAGGTGGGTCATCTCTAGGAGCTCCTCCTCCGGAGGGGGCTCATGGAGTGCCAATTTCGTTAGGGGCTCTTCCGTGGTGACACTCACTGCTGGTGCAGTTCCTGTCAGTGGCGCCTTTCGGCAGAGCTTTAAACACCTGAGGCCCATACAGAATACCAGCATGAGTGCAATGAGGAGAACTATCCCGTGTGTCAATAGGATTCCCATGATTTACCTATCAACCAATTTAGCCAGCTGTCTGTAATTGTGGCTCCCTGTCAAAAATTATCTAGCTGGTCTTGGATATTTTTGATAGCTTCTGATATGGAGTTGGATGGCTTTAGTGTCTGTTTTTGTATAGGAACAAGAATGACCACAGCAGTCGCCATACGTTTCATTCCAGATTTCATATTAGAAGCAGTTGGCTTTCATCATCACCTACTTTGCCAAGTATGACATTTGTAGTAGAAATGTGCCATCAATATCCAATTTTCATCATCTTAATGTCATATTTTCATGGACTAAATTACAGTCCATGTCTAAATTCTGCCACATGGATGATACAATTGCCACCAATAATTGTACAAACTCCCCCTTGCTGTGCCAATTGATAATCCACTGCGTAACGTGTCTGCTGTGAGTAGAGACTGAGTTCAGCCAGCTCTGTGTATTAATTGCTTCCAGAGCTTTTGATGTATTGTGCCTAAGATAGTCAGGCCATATACAAGGTAATTTCATTTTTTAGCACTGACGACCTCCTGCTGTGCCTCCCAAAGATAGAAATCCCAAGAATCCATATCCCAATGATGGCTCCAAATGAGTGGGGACCTGCCAGTCAGTACAGTACACCTGGCAAATGGAGCGGATCACTATCCTTCTCCTAATGTGTCCCCCGCTGGGGCATGGTACAGTAAGGGATGCAATTGTCCCTACCACGAACAGGTTTGGGAGGTCAGGAGTGCCTGTTGCATAAGTCCCCTTAAATAGAAAAACAAATCCCTTCGCCGCTTGGTAACATATATCGTCCTGTCCTTCCATCAGTCTGTCCACCCATGTTGCCCCGATCCCCCAGGGTGCCACCTCTAGCTGGTAAGTGTCTAACGGGTACATCCATGTGGCAGAGCTGGCCTGTGTGCCATTGCACTGACCACTATGAATTGTCTGCCCGCGGTCACATTCAAGCATGCCTGCTTGCTGCAGGTGCAGGTAAACTGTCTCCTGGTGACTGTACCGTGCTGATAAGTGCACTGTGTCTGAACGCTTGAGTCATTTTTGGGAACCAGGGCATAAAGCATCCCCATCCCTGCCCTGTGAAACAGTGTGGGTAATTACTGGGTTTTAAATGGGTCTTCCCTTCCCTTGGTTGGGGGACTCGGCCCCATCGGCTAGGGGTCCTGCCCAGCTGCGCACATCTACTCTGGAGTCCCCTCGAGGTGTCTATTATATACAGGTCATTAGGGGTCCACACCGGGGTGGCCACAAATAGGGATCCTACTGATTGTGCCAGTGGGTAGCAGACAGTTTGGTTCCCATGCAAACTTAGGTGGGTTTTATAGAAGCAGTTATCTTCAAATCCTGACATGCTCCTGGCAGTTGCGACACTTAAACACAGTAAAATACATACAGGTATATACATTTTAGTAGTTAAATAAAATTATGAGTCAAAGTCTTTGTTTTCGTCAGGAGGTGCAGTCGTGTTTCTGTGTGGTTTGTTGTGTTTCACTGCCCCCCTCCCCCGGGATGACCATCTTGTCCACTGTTCCTGTCTGCACCTGGGGAATGGTCAATGACATCAGTTTGGTCACAGAAGTCTTGAAGTGGTTTTAGTTGGGTCCAGTGTTTCCATGTGCCTTTCCCTTTAATATCTGTGCAGGCACAGGTGTCCCCACTTATTACCACGTCATATGGCCCATTCCATTTTGGGGCAAAGCCTGGTTTGTTGGGCAGTGCTCTCTCCAGGACACGGCTTCCTGCTGCTGGGACCTGAGGGAAGATTTCAAGTTCCCCTGCCTTGTCCTTTTTGTCCTGTTTATCAATTACAGATTTCTGCATCCCTTTCAATTGGGCATTTAATTCTATCACGTACCGCCGAATTTTGTCTTTTCGTGGACCCACATTGTTGCCACCTGTGGTTATTGTCTTTGGCAATTGCTTTGCTCGCCCGGTCATTAATTCACATGGTGTTAGCCCAGTTGCCTGATTTGTGGTGCTCTTAATTTCATTAGTATGGCTGGCAGCACTTCAGTCCATGTTCTGCCTGAGGTTTGCATAGCCTTAGCTAAAGTATTTTTGAGCGTTCTATTCATTCTCTCTGCCATCCCTGAGCTCTGGGGGTGATGGGGGATGTAAAATTTTTGTCTAATGCTGACTAATTGGCAGGCAGTCTACATGCATTTGTTTGTAAAATGCGTCCCTTGGTCAGATTCGATCTGGAGGAGCACCCCCCAACTGGCTACAGTGGCCGCAGTGCAGCCTTTAAGTCAGGAATGCCTCTACCCACCGGAGGATTTGGTCAATGATGACCAGGCAGTATGTTTTCCCACGGAAGGTGGTAGTGGCCCTGTAAAATCTATCTGAAGTTGTTCCCAGAGTTCCCTTGGTCTGGGCTGGTGTCCCATTCTAACTTTTATGGGTCTCCCTGGGTTATGTTGTGCAAAAACCATGCATCTGCAGCAGTACTTGGCCACATCTCTTCTCATTCCCTTCCATCACCACTCTCTCCCTTGCTATCATTGCCTCTCTACCTCTATGGGCGAGGCAATGTGTTCTGTATACACACTTTTTGCTACCACTGTGCCTGCTCACCTCCAGACACCATCCTTTCCTTTGAATGCCCTCTGCTGTTCCCATTTCTCTCTCTGTTCTTGCAGGGTGTCCTTCTGTAGCTGCTGAATTTGGATAGCGTCTTTTGCTAATTCAATAGTGGCTATTGCAGCCTCCTTAATGGTTGATTGTTCTAGGGCTTTCTGAGTTGCTCGGTCTGCTGCCTAGTTTCCTTTGAATTGTAGCCAACCTGGGCTCTCTTTTGCTGGCTCCTTTTGATGGGCCTTTATTTTTATTACTGCAGCCTCTTTTGGCTGTTCACTGGCACGCAATAGTGCCTGAGTTCTTTTTCTTTATAGATATTTTTATTAGAAATTTAACATTTTTACAAGTTTACAAAAATAAACAAAACTCTCAGATATAAACATTGATATACAATTAGCTCAAATATACAATAGCCAAAATTTAACAAAAAAAACACAACAACAAAAAAAAACGAAAAAAAGAAAAAATAAATAAACAACACTCAACTATCTACTAATCTAACCTACAACTAACCAGAGTGTATATTTAAGTCTCTTACATGCTCGGGATGTGTTAGCATCAGATATAATAAAACCTGTATTCGTGCAGGATTCCTCCCCCGAGGGGCCCCGGACCAGCCAGGTTTGTAATCTCAATTAAATAAAAGCCTTTGTTAGGATAGCCGAAATATCTGTATTTATATAATTCAAAAAGGGCTGCCATATTTTATAAAATAATTCGGTCTTTCGGTGCACCATATTTGTAAGGAAGTCAAGGGGAATACATTCCATAATTAGTCTGTGCCAACTTGAAAGTCCAGGGGGGCCCTCCGCCACCCAGTTCATCAAAATATTTTTCCTTGCACAGAAAGAAAGAATAGAAAATAGTCTCTTCCCATACGTGTCCAGGGAGGGAAAGTTCGAAAAGCCCAAGAGGAGAGATACAGGGTCCACTTTAATTTCAGTTCCTAAAATTTCTGTCAGGGTACTTGCTACTTGAGTCCAATATCTACGGATCTTATGACAGGTCCATAAGCAATGTACAAGAGTGCCCACCTCTATTTTGCATTTAGGACACATTGGAGATGCTCCTGCCTTAAATTTTGCCAATCGAACCGGTGCTATATGGGCCCTATGAAGTATCTTCAGCTGGATAGCCTGGGTTCTGTTACAAATAGTAATTCTTCTAGCATTTTCCCAGATATCATTCCACGTTTCTGTGGAGATTTCTAGTCCCAGATCCTGATCCCATGTTTTAAGCAGATAATCCATATCTCCCGATACTTCATCATGTAGCAAATGATAAATATTACTGACAGAAGATACCCCCACTGGTCGTAGGACACTACATTCTCTATCGGATTTATAAAGACTATCTAATAACATAGTCTTCTTCTGTATATAATCTCGAATTTGGAAGTATCGAAAGAGGTCTCCATTGGGTAATCCGAATTTCTGACGCAGCTACTTAAAAGACATCAGGACCCCATCTTTAAATAAATCCCCGAAACATGAGATACCCCTGGCTCTCCAGAGTTTAAAAGTGGCATCTGTTAACCCCGGTTGGAATCCCCATGCTCCCACTATCGGTGCATAGGGGGATGTTTTATGTGAATTACCCTCATTTTGCCGCATTATATTCCAAGCCTTGATTGTATTCAGTATTATAGGATTTTTACAGTGATCTGTAATGATTTTCCTCTTGTCTGAGAATAAAAGGTTAATAAGTGGGTATTTTACTTGAGAAGCCTCGATGTCCAACCAGATTGAATGTGGATCAGACAAGACCCAATCAGCTATATAACTTAATAGGGAACTTAATTGATATTTCCTAAAATCTGGGAAGTCCAATCCACCCCTTCC
>NC_057727.1:44765044-44833648 GCF_004010195.1 Chiloscyllium plagiosum
ATAAAACGTATCTAAGTGGAGACTTTCCCCCTTGTTCCCAGGGGGCGTCACTTCCTCTCCAAAAGTCCCTCATATCCTCTCCCAACCAATGCCCCACCCTTGACCTAGGCGCTCCTCAATAAATGAGGGGAATTCAGATATAATACAAAGCTAGAGTTAACAATGAGCACCCTACCCTCACCCATACCAACACCTGGATATGTTTGGTAATGTTAATACCATATATAAACATATAACTATAAAATTACCACCTCAACAAATAATAATTAAATATAATAATACAAAATAACAAGGGGAAAACAACCCCGCTCCTAGAGACAGAGGTAAAATTGAATAAGGTAACCACCTCCCCCCATCAACATTAACCAAACCCCCAGCTTTTATATATATATATATATATACACACACATATACATACATCCCTCATATATACATAAAATAATAACAGAAAACAATCCCAAGGGGGGGGGGGAGAAAATCAAATCCCTCTCCCCACCCCCCATGATAACATTAAACATTAAGATAAGAGAAAAGAGAAAAAAAAGGGGGGGATATAAACCAAAGCGGGGGGGAAAGGCAGACCAACATCCATTATGTCTTACAGTTTATCTAAGAGAGTCCAAGAATTCCTTAGCCTTTTCTGGTGATCCAAAGTTATATACGGATCCTTCATGGTTAAAGCGTAACGTCGCTGGGTAGCGTAAGGAGTACTGAATATTTAAGTCCCTTAAACGCTTCTTCGCCTCGTCGAATGCCTTCCTCTTTCGAACCAGAGCCGGGGAAAAGTCCTGAAATAGCATGATCTTGGATCCTTTGTAGATCGTGGCTTGGGGGTCTTTTCCGAGATTTCTAGAGGCTTCTAGGAGTATCTGCCTCTCCTTGTAGCTCTGCAGCCGGAACAGGACTGGGCGTGGGCGCTGGTTCGAGCCGGGCCTGCGTATTGCGACCCGATAGGCCCATTCTATCCTTACCTGGCCTGATCCAGCTTGCAGATTTAAAAGTTGTGGCAGCCACTGCTCCAGGAATGCTGTAAGCTGGCCTTCCTCTTCCCGTTTGGGAAGGCCCAGCAAACGAATATTTTTTCCGCGACCTCGATTATCGAGGTCGTCAATATGATTTTCCAAGGTCCGGACTCGCTGCTCGAGAGTCCGGACCTGATCCACGGCCGATTGAGCGGTAGTTTCGGAGGTCGCCGCCTTTAGCTCCGCCCCTCCGACTCGGCGTTCAATTTCTTGAATCTCTCGGTCGTGCTTCTGCAGCGCGGCTGAGAGTGAGTCCCAACAATTTCTGGATTCTGCAATAAAGGCATCGATCTTCGAGTCAAGCTTGGAAATCATTTCTGCAAGGCTTGCTACTGTTGGTAAGTCCCCCGGGGCGGCTGTGGACGCCTCTGCTGCAGTTGGAGAGGGTGGGGGAGGGGTTCCTGCTTGCTGAGAGCTGCGGGCTCCCTTCCCTTTAGTCATTTTAACTTAGGATTAAATTGTTTAAATATAATATTACACAACTAATTAAATTACACAACTATTATAAATGATTTGGTGAGCGTGGTAGGGGGTGGGTGACCCACTGTACCCAAGTCTTGGGAGGAGCACTATAGACTCAGTCTTGCTGGGTCACCGCCATCTTGGATCCAGTGCCTGAGTTCTTAATTGGTGTCTGATAGGGGCTCCCCCTGCAGCAGTGAACCATCTTCTACCCCGTACCACCATGTAGTTGTGGACTACACTGAAGGCATATTGACTGTCTGTATATATATTCACAATTTTTCCTTTTGCTAGTTCCAGTGCTTTGGTGAGTGCTACCAGTTCTGCTACTTGTGTGGACTGACTTCCATCAATCCTCCCGGACATAACTGTTTCTAACTTATCATTTACCACAGCCCATCCTAATCAGGACGATCCTGCTACATATTTTCATGACCCGTCCACGAAAAGGGTCTCCTCAGCTATGTCTAGGGGGTATCCTTTACTCTCCCCCTATCTTCGTCCCTATCTATATCCCCACTGTTGTGTGGTTTCGTTGTGTCTAGAATTCCCTCAGCTGGGTTTTCTCCTGTATCCTGAACTATTACTATGGACCGACTTGGGGGATAAAAGAATTGCCTCCCATTTTGCCCTTCTCATATTGGAAACGGCCCTCAGTTTCCCTGTGTTTAGCATCTCTACTATGGTGTGTTTAGTGTGGAGGATGACATTCCCTGTCATTACTATGGACTTGCTAATCCTAACAGTCCAAGCAGCACAGTTGAAGGCTGCTATGCACCTGGGCAACCTCGTGACTACTGGCCCTTCTGTAATTGAGTAGTACACTATGGGCCTCCACCTGCTGTATTCTCTGCTCGTGTGGCCCTACGTTCTCTAACAAAGTATCCCTGTTGGTCACAGTTGTGGCAGGATAGTTTTATTGTACTCTCACCTTTGTCAGGTCTTGCTTTTATCACAGGAGCTTCTGCCTCCTGCATCCTGCTAGCCCACTCAACTAGATCATCATAATCCTGGGACATTATTACTCCCATTTTCAGGATGGCTTGCTGGGCGCTAGAGCGCCCATTTCTAAAAGCTTGGATGAATGTCCAGTCCCCCCATATCTGGGTTTGCTTGCCCTGAGCATTCCTGATAGACCATAAATAACCGTTCGCCATATTCAGAGGCTCCTTCCCCTTTAAGTTGGTCATGATCTTGCTCCAGCTCATGCGAGCATTTCCTAGCACCCTCTGGATTTCCTCTTTAAAATCGGTGAATGGGACCTGTTGGGCACCTATCTCAGCTGTAAGGTGTCCACCATCCTCCCCTAAAGTTTTGGGCTGCTATAGCATTGGGTCCACCAGCTACCTGTCTCACTTGTCTGCTGAGCAAGCTGCCAAGACCAGCTGGTGTATATCTGTCAGATGTATTTGGTGCCCTGCCCATACACGATCCAGCGGTTCCCAGAATCTGCTGTTTGTGCTCCAGGTCTGTAATATTCCCAGGGAGGCCATAATCTGCTGCCTCTCCCCTGGGGTGAAAGGTTTATAATTCACTTTGGGCTGTAAGTCTGTTCCTCCTCAAGTAACTGGTGCTAAGTTATACTCTTGCATGGTTCGTTGGTCCCTGCTGGATGGTCTCGTAAGGAAGAAGCGAATCCCACGTCTGAATGTTTGTGCACTCTTCTTAACTCCTGCTCCAACTCTTGTATTCTATCCTCCAGCTTTTTAACTTGTTCCTGGTCCTTTCTCCACCTACTCGTGAAGGCACTCACTTGTTCAATTAGGCCTGCTAATTGGTACACTAACATTACTCCTATCTTTGTGGTTCTATTTCATTTTTGTTTATATATCCACTCTCTGTTGTGCTAATGTCTGGGCTGGATCCCAACTATTTTTCTTCATTTGCTCTGTCAACCGTTGTCTGTCTGCCTTGTATTTCTCAATCAGGGAACCTGCAGTATCCCCCTTAAAACGTGGATCTGCCATTTAACAGATTGTGTACCCCTGATACCACCAACAGTAAAGTGTTCCTAACCAGTGGGGACTTCTGTACCTCCTGGCCCATAATACTGTCCCAGCACCGTCCCAAAGGCCATTCAGCTTTTGCCCAAAATGTCGATTTTCCTGCTCCTCGGATGCTGCCTGACCTCCTGTGCTTTGCCAGCACCACTCTACTCTTGACTCTAGTCTCCAGCATCTGCAGTCCTCACTTTTGCCTTGTGTGTCTGTGTGCCTAGAGTCACTCTACCCCATGTCCCACTTCAGCATTGTGCCATTAATGTAAATTTATGCCAATTCCGAAAAAGAATGCTGCATTGTGGATCATTACCTTCATGACCTAAGTTCTTCACTGATAACAAAAAAAGCTGACAGCAAACGGCCTATTTAAGAACAATTGCTCATATAACGAAAACTGAGGAACAACTGGGCTAAGTGTGTCTATTTGAAGCCTTGCAAATTCTTCTGATCAATTTTGTTGAAGGTCCTGTACTTGGTTCTTTTTGCATTGGTAAGGTAATTAAAGTGAATATCCTGCTGATTTCTCATTCAAATTGAATGAGCAAGGTCACATCTCAAAATTAAGCTACATAATCCTCATATTGGGCCTTCTAAACATGTAAAGCAATGGACAATCTCTGTTCCCTTATTTCATAATTCACTCAGATTTAGTTGTCTATTCTTGTTCTCAAGTCCTATGTTTGATTTATATGCCATTTCAATATGCAAATCCAAATTTGGATATATGTAATTTAAGAAATGTGAACGTTGCTGGCTGGTCCAGCATTTATTGTTCCTCCCTATTTACCCTTGAGAAGATCTGGTTGGCTGCCTTTTTAAACTGCTATAGTCCTTGATGTGTAGGTGCACCCACAATGTTGTTGGTGGTGAGCACAAGATAGCACAAGAGCAGCCTTGTGGCGCTGTGGTTCATAGGTAATCAAGTGCACAGTGTAAAACTTACATTGTTTTGGATGGTGTCAAGCTTACTGAGTGTTGCCTGGATGAGTGCAATTCCAACTTTGGAGATACAGGAAGTGAGTTAGTTAGTTTAGAGTTCTTAGCATCTGACTTGCTGCTGTAGCCATAGTATTTATATGGCTATCCCAGTTCAGTTTCTGACCAGTGAAAGCCACTAGGATTTTGATGATGGGGATTCAGTGATGATAGTGCCATTGAGCGTCTTGAGAATGGTTGGCCACATGGAGGATAGCAGGAAAAAAGACCAGTACAAGGGTTAAAAGGGAAATGACAATCGGAGAGTTCTCTACATACCACCCTGCCCAGCCCTCTACATACTTAACTCATCCCCTGATGATGTAATCATTTTTGATGGGCAAAAGAAATCTATGGCCAGTTTAGAAAAACCTATGAATTTCTTCTCCAACCACCAAAGAAATCCAACAATGCTCCATAAATCCTCAGACTCACAATCAGCAGCAATGTATCCTCAGTTACTGAAAGTGTTTTCTTCTTCGGGAAATTGTCAAGTTCTTTTTGTCTCGGTCGGTTTTGCTAGAGAAGGTTGACTTTCTACAATACAAAATGCTCCCTGGCAGGTTGCATAACTCCTTGGTTAAATATTTTATTAGAATGTCTTCTAATACACTAATATATATCTATCTCAGTCAACTTATCCAATCTGATTAAAAAGAAATGGATCAAATCCACACTCAGTTTTTGCTTCCTGGCGCCAATAGTCCTTTCTCATTGTGCCCATCCTTATAATTAGGAGTTTTTTTAGCCAGGTATCATTCAGTCTCCCTCTTCAGCATTTATTCAGGGGCTTTGATATTCTTTACTAAGTTCGCAGAAAATGCTAATGACATTTTCTGTATAAATATGCCAAATTTGTGGATTGCCAAAATTTGATTTATATCCGGTAGACACATCTGTACAATGGTGAAGTCTTATTGTGTTTTCTTAAAGCTGTGTGACACTTCTTATGTATTAGGACCCATTGGAAATTACTCACTACTCCTTTTCTTGTTCTGTATCACATCACACTCCCATACCTCTCCTTCACCCAAACTTTTTCAGCCTAGTTAGCACTGCTGCCTCACAGCGCCAGAGACCCAGGTTCAATTCCCGCCTCAGGCGACTCTCTGTGTGGAGTTTGCACATTCTCCCCGTGTCTGCGTGTGTTTCCTCCGGGTGCTCCGGTTTCTTCCTACAAATCCAAAAATGTGCAGGTTAGGTGAATTGGCCATGCCAAATTGCCCGTAGTGTTAGGTGAAGGGGTAAATGTAAGGGAATGGGTCTGTGTGGGTTATGCTTCGGTGGGTTGATGTGGACTTGTTGGGCCGAAGGGCCTGTTTCCACACTGTAAGTAATCTAATCTAAAATTTTCTTATTAAATGCATAGGCTAATAAATCCCAGGTCATGGCTCACATATGCTATACCCATTTTCTTTAGTATTCTGGGTTTAATCGAATGAAGTCCAGTTGCCCCACCAAGTATTTTAGTTTTAACCAAGACAATTTCAGCTGTAATTTCGAGAAGCAATGCAAGTAAGAAAGAAAAAGTAAAAACAAAAGGAACTGGCCTTTATAAAGCATGTTTCATGACTGCAGGACATCTCCAAGTGATTCATAGTCAATTAATTACTTTGTGAACTGTCGTAACATAGAGAAATGCAGCAGTTAATTTACGCACAGCAGGGTCCCACAAACAGTAATGAAATAAATAACCAATTAAATTATTTTCAATGGTGTTTATTGGGGGATAAATGTTGACTAGAACACCAGGAGAACTCCTCTGCTCTTCAAATAGTACAATGGATAATTTTACTTCCATCTGAGAGGGCAGACAGGACTTTGATTTCACATCTCAGCTGAAAAATGGGGTTGCTGCACTTCGTAAATACCTTTAAAGTATGAAGAGAGACCTTTAAGTATTATTCAATATCACACAATATCTTGACTATGGTTCAAAAATGCTGTTGTAAAAAAGGCATTATAGAAATTCTAAAAAAATTGTGTATTACTCCAATTTCTGTTGGAAGTGTAATATAGCAAAGCAGTCATTGTATTATTGTGTGATCAGTCAATTTCAGAAACTTCTCTTCAGGAATTAGATATAAAATACCCATCACTCATCCAATCCTGTATATCTTTTATTTATTTATATAGTTGATAATAATATTAAAAACTGTATAGCTTGAGAGAGACATGGCAAACAAATTTGTTACACTGGTTTTGAATATTTACAAAATGGATCCAGTTTGATTATGAATATCATTTGTATTTTTGTAAACTAAATTATGTCTTTCATGCTACAACTGAAATCATTCTAAATTTGCATGGGTTAATTAATTAATTTTAATTGGAATGCATATTTCAAAGCATACTCAAATTCAATGCTCAAACATTAGTATATTAATTTGTTGATGTACCATCATTAAATTTCTGTATTCTTACGACTTTACAAACAAAGGCATAAATAATGCACATTAGATCAAAGCATGCACTAATATATTTACGGATGGCATTGTTTTGCTGTTTAATTTCATTAAAGTTATATGAGCTTTGTATTTGTATTCTGCTTTATTTGCATACATGAATGTACTGCCTTCTTATTTTTCAAAATGTATTACAAAAGCTCGAGGTTCAGCATCTGGACTAAGCATACAGGTCAAAGGTTTTCTCCTCAGTGGTCATGATGGAAAACAGAGACCGCAGCATTCAGAACAAATCCCCACACAATCAGAATTTACACAACTTTCTTCCAGGTCTTCACAATCCGTGCAGCAAGTCAGACTGTAGTTTTCAAAATCTTCAGCACAGCAACTGCATGTATTGAATCCACCACATGATGTGGTATTAAGGAGGGATTTGCACAGGAACAGCAGTTCACAAAATAGGCAGGCGAGCAGGCATTGGGCACAGCGGTCGTCTTAAGCATATAATGGAAGCGAAAAGGGAAAAATGTGATCTAACTTTATTTTAAAAATCTATGCTATAATATAGATGAACAAATTGTAACAGTAAGCTGCACTTCAAGTTTATTTTGGATACTTGCAGAAAATGATGCCTGAATGCGGCAACCATTAAAAGCAGATTATATAATCACAAAGTAGCTTGCCCTTATTCAAAGAGATACTGTGTAATCGTCTATCCAGTCTATGCTTATTAGCTTTACTGCAATATTCCCACCATATTCATAAAGGAGCTCAATGATAGCATACTTTAGAAATTTCTAAACACTCATTGGTTTCCTGATAAGAGTCAAATTTTCGACAGTCAAACTCATACTTCCAGTTGTAATCATGAAAGCTATGCTTCACATCAGACTGTATTTATGACAATAATAACCACATCTCTGGGGTTCTTTTGGTTTGCACATGTGAGGTAGTGTGAGCAGAACATGGTAAAACTGGCAGAACAGATAGGCCAGTATGAGGGATGCATTTTAATCTGATAAGAAAGATGAAAATGATAAAGAGACAGGGGAGAGTTAGTGATTGAAATGAGGAAATGACAGCATTAGTAACTCAACTAAATGGAAGGTGCATTTCAAAGTATAATAGGACGAGCAACACAGATACCCAGTAAATGTAATAAAGTTTCAGTTAAATATGTTTTGACTAAAAATTCCAAATTTTGCTAATTTGATAGAGAATGGATGGAATTGGTAATGCTATTTTGAGTTCAAGTTCACAAATTTCAACTTTAAGGGGATTAACATTAGTTGAGACTTTTTTTTCTGGAAACAATGACTGCAACATTAAGACTAGTGCAGAGTTACTGCCAAATTACACTTCTAATATCAATTACAGCATTTTGCACATCCACTCCCGTAAAACAGAATACACATGTTGGGAAAAATATTCATTTGTATTTCAGCATGCATCCAGTAATGCTGCGTGATTTGTATGACTGTTTACAACATTGTGGTGAGATTTTAACAATTGTACAGATGGCAAATGGCCACAAATGACAAACTATTACTTAATGGAGCATACTTTACTCAAGGCATTTTTTTGTTGTATCCCAAATGATCCAATGAATTTTTGATTCATTTTGGGGGACTCTTTTTTGCTCATTGAACTGATTTAGGGGCACAGGGCTAAGCATATTTTTATGCTCGATAGTTATTGGACTCATACTAAATCTCACTGAATTAGCTTTTCTCTCACTGATCTAGTAATCCACTAAGTAACGGTGTCATAAAGGACACAGAGAATCTGACTAGATTCCTGGTTGTAGTGCAGATGTTACAAATGGCTTTCCGTTCCTTTGGAAATGCAGAAGCAGTCACAGCTTTCTCTCCTGATCATGACAGATGAACTCGATTGAATGTTTTGAAGAGGTGACTAAGTGGATGGTGAACTGTCTATGGATGTGATTTTATGGATGGAGTTCCAAATGGCATTTGCTAAAATCTCTCAAATGGGACTGTTAGGTTAAATTGAAATTCAATGAATTGAAGGCAAATTGGTTTAGCAACAGGAGAATAGTATTATGAACTATTCTACCTTCAAGAAAATTAAGAGCTAGCAGAACTATCTGACAGCACCAAGTGTTCTGAACAAGAAACAATGTAACCTTTTGGTCCAGCAGCTAGTGCAGCTGGTTGCCTAGAGACAAAAACAAATTCGAATGTGGCCAATCTGTTTAAATTATAACCCACCCAAAAAAAACCCCAAACTCCAATCAAGTTTGAATTTAGTATATTGACAATATTAAAATCCAATGACACAATCTGGTGCTTTGGGGGTATAAGACCAGGAAACATTGAACAAATGGGGGAGAACTGCCAAGCCACCAGCATGTACAGACTGCCAAAAATAGCTCTCTTAAAGGTACCTTTATCGATCAGTGACCTGTAAAACAGAAACCCCTAAGAATAAGAAAATCTACAGAGGAAGATACCAAGATAAGTTTCGACAACTGGCTGGTTTTGAAATTTGAATTTTGGTAAATCTTAATTGGGGGTTTTATCGGACTAGTATTATAGAAGGGAAAATAAATGATAGGTCAGAGGAAAGAGTTGTAAATAGTTGTTAGTTAATTTTTCTCTGTTATACCTTAAGAAATAAAATTGTTACTTTTTATTTTAACTAGTTCTTGGCCTCACAAATTTTCACAGATTACTGCACGGCATAGATCTTTTCTGTGTTGCTGGTTTAAATTAACAGAGGGGGTTTATCCCATGTCGTAACAATAGGAGTCAGGATAATGAGTAAGTATTTTAATTTGCAAGCACTCTGAGTTATTCATTGTATTTATTAATGAGCTGATGGTACAGAAAGGGATATTGTCAAAGTAAGTTAATGAGCAAAAGTAATGATAAGATTTCAAAGCAGAATGAAGTGAGGTGTCCACAAGTAGGGTATTTTGGAAAAGGGTCAATGCCAACAACAGTGGAGGCATGAAGTAACTGAGAAAACTACTAGAATGCCATGAGCAGGTAGAGAAAACAATCAAATCAGATAACGAAATGTTGCCCTTCATGTCTTGAGGATGGAATAAAAGAGAGTAAGAAATTATGTTTCAGCTATTTCAAAACCTGTTTAGACCACACCTGAAGTACTGCAAGCAGTTTTGCCAGCTGCACATCAGGAATTATATATTGGCCTTGGAGGGGATACAGTGTATGTTTTCCATAATGATACCTGTATCTCAAAAGTTGAATTCAGAAGAGAGATTAAATAAACTACGTACCAAATCTTACTTAAATTTTAGCTAAGTGTCATATTTTGGCATGGAGGATTTTTCATTTCATTAACTACATACCTGATCATTATGGTACTGTCTTAGATGATTCTATCCCTATCCTACCACTGACCATTCCCATACCTCGCTAAACACTAGGTATTTGCCAACAGATATGTATGCCTGGAGCCCGTGCCATCTTGAAAAAGCTGCTGTGCACCCAGACAAGCACTGGCATTTCAAAATTGCTTGTTAAACGGCAGCCTTTCCAAAGATGTCTGATTAGAGGAAAGTGGTGCCACAGTTCCCAGACAGGGTCCGTGGTGGTCCCAGTGGGATAGCATAGTGTAGAGGAGAGGGATCATCATCACAGAGGGCAGGCAGAGGTGGTCATGCCACCAGACTCTAGCAGCCTGATCTGAAATTGCCAGTTGGGTTATAAGAAAGCCAATCACACTTGCTTAAAGCTTGCTGCTATCAGTTCATTCATTCTGAGTCTACCTGGAATCTCACAGCATTCTTGACTTGTCTTTTTACACTTTGCCCAACTTTAGTCAGAGGGATGAGGCTCACTGCTGTCCTGACTAGGTGCGTAGTGCAGACACTAAGGAAGGAAGCTTGTCATGGTTGTCTGCAGGCCTCAGTTAAGACAAGGGGAAGTGACAAGGGTGTTCCAGCACAGTAAATCAAGAGCAGCCCACAGTATCAATCCAGGAGGATGTACACAGTTGAACATCCTCAGGGTAGTCAGAATCAGGATGCTCATTACGTAAGTGATGAGGAGTTGAATGTTGGCAGCCTACCACCTATCTCAAGTTTTTAGAGCCTACTGGGGGCTATTTTCTGCCTGGAATTACAGAGCGGCATGTATTTAGGGATGTGGGATCATGTTCAAATAACGACCGAAATCGCTGAGTGGCAAAAATAGCCTCTTCCTTCAGCAACTGCAGTAGCACAAGTTCGAGGCAGCTATGGAATCCCAAAATACAGTTCTTACAGTAGCCTCTTTATACACAGTTCTTACATATATTAAAATTCCAGTACTATGGTGTTACATTGTTTTATCCATAGTACACAAAGGTTTGAGGAACTTTTGTTCTGGGGAGACAGGAGATGGAACATCTATTAAATGGTGGCTATTACTTCTGATGTAATTAGGAGTGCGTGTCCGGTCTGCTTGCATAATTAAGAGGTGTTAGTCCTTTTGTCTTTAAGTTAGAAAATGTTAGTAAAAATACTAGGCCTATATGCTCTAAATAAATTAGAAATAGCACCTGCCCTTAATAAAAGAATAAAGGATATTAAACTGATTACAGCAGCTGAGTTGTGAGATTTGTTTACTCTTTACCGGTGTGAGTTTCATTCATTCAAGCAATTTCACTTAAGCGCTGCTTTGACTGTTAGTTTCTGGAAGGGATAATGAAAGGTGTTTAACAAGTACTCCAAGATGGAGGACGGGAAAAATTCCTGACTGTAACAGACTGCTCCTTTTTAAAGGTATTTTTGGTGTTGGAGGTGATTTTCTCAAATCACAGGAGCAGTAGTTACTGTTTTTTATGCTTTTGTATTGTTCTGGAAAAAAAGTCAAACCAACAGCACTTTTAAAAGGGAGAAGGACAGACTACAGGCAGCAAGTACATGGTCAGTGAAAAGTGGGGAGAGAGAGCGAAAGAGAAAGAAACTCACGCTGCTAACTGACGCAGCAGTGAACCTGCACAGTTACTGCCTTTGCTGTTTTAATTCATGTAAAGCTGGACATCGGAGTGCGTCTGGGAAAATTAACAAACAGTGAAATTCACAACTTAGAGGAACCAGTTTGGGAGAGGTCACAGCACAGAAACAGATAAGTGAGTAGTTTTAAGTACAGGAGAAAGTGAGGACTGCAGATGCTGGAGGTCAGAGCTGAAAATGTGTTGCTGGAAAAGCGCAGCAGGTCAGGCAGCATCCAAGGAGCAGGAGAATTGGCATTTCGGGCATGAGCCCTTCTTCAGGAATGCAGGAGAATCGATGTTTCGGGCATGAAACCTTTTTCAGTTTTAAGTATAGCCTTGCTGTAAATCTACAGTAGTGAGTAGAGTGGGTTCTTTATTGATTGTATGTTTTACTGAGATATGTCTCTGAAGTCAGAAGTATTAAATTAACCTGGAGCAGTATTTTGTAGAGAGATAAGGCAGTGCTATTTTCTGGGTGGGTAGATTGGAAGAAGCAATAAATACATTAGTGGAGTGACATACTCTTCTAGTCGGATGTGGGAGTTTAGGGAGAGTTTATGTGTTACTGAGGATTATATCTGCAACAAATACCATTGGTTGCGAATCCTATCAGATCAAACAGATAGGTTGGACCGACAGTTAGAGGCAATGTGGAAATTACAAGAGCAAGGGGAAGTGATGGATGGCAGTTATAGGAAGGGAGAAAAGCCACTGATACATAGATGGGTTAACTCCAGGAAAGGTAAGAGAGGTAGGCATGTAATGCAAGAGTCTTCTGTGGCTATCCCCATTTCAAACAAGTATCATGTTTTGGAAAATGTAGGGGGTGGTGGATTCTCAGGGGAATGTAGCATGAACAGCTAAGTTTCTGGTACTGAGATAGGCTCTAATTTAATGAGGGGTATGTTGGGTTCCAAGTGATCAATTGTGTGAGGGGACTCTCTAGTCAGAGGCACAGACAGATATTTCTGTGGCCAGCAACAAGAAATCAGAATGGTATGATGCCCCCCTGGTGCCAAGATCAAGGATGTCTCAGAGAGGTGCAGAATGTTCTCAAGGGGGAGAGGGACCAGCAAGAGGTCATTGTACACATGGGAACCAAAGACATGAAAAGGGAAAAGGATGAGATTCTGAAGGGACAATATAGAGAGTTAGGCAGGAATTTAAAAAAAGAGGTTCTTGAGAGTAGTAATATCTAGATTACACCTGATGCAATTAGCTAGTGAGGGTAGGAATAGGAGGTTAGAGCAGATGAATGCATGGTTGAGGAGCTGGTGTATGGGAAAGTGATTCACATTTTTGGATCATTGGAATCTCTTCTGAGGTAGAAGTGACCTGTACAAGAACATGCTGGCAGAGAGATTTGCAAGAGCTGCTCGAGAGGATTTAAACTAGTATGGTATGGAGTGGTACCCAGGGAGACAGTGAGGAAAGAGATCAATCTGAGATTAGTACAGTTGAAAAAAGAATCGAGTCAAGCAGTCAGGGCAGGCAAGGGCAAAGCAGAGAACAAGGTAGGACTGATAAATCAAACTGCATTTATTTCAATGCAAGAGGCCTAACAGGGAAGGCAGATGAACTCAGGGCATGGTTAGGGATATGGGACTGGGATATCATAGCAATTATAGAAACATGGCTCAGGGATGGACAGGACTGGCAGCTTAATGTTCCAGGATACAAAAGCTATAGGAAGAACAGAACGGGAGGTGAGAGAGGAGGAGGAGTGGCATTTATGATAAGGGATAGCATTACAGCAATACTGAGGGAGGATATTCCCAGAAATACATCCAGGAAAGATATTAGGGTGGAACTGATAATTAAGAAAGGGATGATCATCTTATTGGGATGGTATTATAGACCCCGTAATAATCAGCAGGAAATTGAGATACATATTTGTAAGGAGATCTCAGCTATCTGTAAGAATAATAGGGTGGTTAAGGCAGGGGATTTTAACTTTCTGAACACCGACTGGGACTGCCATAGTGTTAAGGGTTTAGAATTTGTTAAGTGTGTACAAGAAAAATTTCTGAATCCGTATGTGGATGTACCTACTAGAGAAGGTGCAAAACTTGACCTACTCTTGGGAAATAAGGCAGGGCAGGTGACTGAGGTGGGGAAGTGGGGAAACACTTTGGGGCCAGGGACCATAATTCTATTAGATTTAAAATAGTGATAGAAAAGGATAGACCAGATCCAAAAGTTGAAGTTCTAAACTGGAGAAAGTCTCATTTTGATGGTATTAGGCAAGAACTTTCAATAGCTGATTGGGGGCAAATGTTCACAAGTAAAGGGACGGCTGAAAATGGGAATCCTTCAGAAACGAAATGAGAGTCCAGAGACAGTATATTCTTGTTAGGGTAAAAGGCAAGGATGATAGGTATAGGGAATCCTGGATGACAAGAGGACATAAGGTTTTGGTTAAGTAAAAGAAGGAAGCATATGTCAGGTATAGACAGGATAGATTAAGTGAATCCTTAGAAGAGTATAAAGGCAGTAGAAGTATACTTAAGAAGGAAATCAGGAGGGCAAAAAGGGGACATGAGATAGCTTTGGCAAATAGAGTTAAGGAGAATCCAAAGGGTTTTTACAAATACATTAAGGACAAAAGGGTAACTAGGGAGAGAATAGAACCCCTCAAAGATCAACAAGGTGGCCTTTGTGTGGAGCCGCAGAAAATGGGGAAGATATTAAACGAGTATTTTGCATCAGTGTTTACTGTGGAAAAGGACATGGAAGATACAGAATGTGGGGAAATAGATGGTTACATCTTGAAAAATGTCCATATTACAGAGGAGGAAGTGCTGGATGTTGTGAAACGCATAAAGGTGGCTAAATCCCCAGGACCTGATCAGGTCTACCCTACAGCTCTGTGGGAATCGAGTGAAGTGATTGCTGGGCCCCTTGATAGACACAGTGAGGTGCTGGAAGACTGAAGATTGGCTAATGTGGTTCCACTATTTAAGAAAAGTGGTAAGCACAAGCCAGGGAACTATAGACCAGTGAGCTTGATGTCAGTGGTGGGCAAATTGTTGGAGGAAATCCTGAGGGATAGGATTTACACATATTTGGTTAGGCAAGGACTGATTAGGGATAGTCAACATGGCTTTGGGAAATCATGTCTCACACACTTGATTGAATGTTTTGAAGAAGTAACAAAAATAATTGATGATGGCAGAATGGTGGATGTGATCTATGTGGACTTCAGTAAGGTGTTCGACAAGGTTCCCCATGAGACACTGGCTAGTAAGGTTAGATCTCATGAAATACATGGAGAACTAGCTATTTGGATACAGAGCTGGCTCGAAGCTAGAAGACAGAGGGTAGTGGTGGAGGGTTGTTTTTCAGACTGGAGGCCTGTGACCAGCGGAGTGCCACAAGGATCGGTGTTGGATCCACTATTTTTATCATTTGCATAAAGGAGTTGAATATGAACATAGGAGATATAGTTAGTAAGTTTGCAGATGACACCAAAACGGAGGTGGAGTGGACAGCAAAGATGGTTACCTCAGATTACAATGGGATCTTGATCAGATGGGTCAATGGGCTGAGGAGTGGAAGATGGCATTTTGGGAAAGCAAATCTTAGCAGGGCTTATACACTTAATGGTAAGGTCCTAGGGAGTATTGCTGAACACAGAGACATTGGAGTGCATGTTTATATCTCCTTGAAAGTAGAGTCACAGGTCAATAGGATAGTGAAAAAGGTGTTTGGTATGCTTTCCTTTATTGGTCAGAGTATTGGGTATAGGATTTGGGAGGTCATGTTTCAGCTGTACAGGATGTTGATTAGGTCACTGTTGGAATATTGTATGCATTCTGGTCTCCTTCTTATTGGAAGAGTGTTGTGAAACTTGAAAGGGTTCAGAAAAGATTTACAAGAATGTTGCCAGAGTTGGAGGATTTGAGCTATAGGGAGAGGTTGAATAGGCTGGGGCTGTTTTCCCTGGAGCATCGGAGGCTGAGTTTATAAAATCATGAAGGGCATGGATGTGGTAAATAGACAGAGTCTTTTCCCTGGGGTGGGGAGTCCAGAACTAGAGGGCATAGGTTTAGGGTGAAAGGGGAAAGGTATAAGAGTTACCTAAGCGACAACTTTTTCATGCAGAGGGTGGTGCATGTATGGAATGAGCTGCAGAGGAAGTTTTGGAGGCTAGTACAATTACAACATTTAAAAGGCATCTGGATGGGTATATGAATGGGAAGGGTTTGGAGGGATATGAGCCGGGTGCTGGCAAGTGGCACTAGATTGGGTTGGGATATCTGGTTGGCATGGACAAGTTGGACCGAAAGGTCTGTTTCCATGCTGCACAACTCTACTACTCTATGACTCTTACTGGGGAAAACATTTGGTGTTCTGTAATCTTGTCAGAACTGAAAGATGGTTGGTAAGGGCGGATTAATATTATAATCTTTCCATAGATTTGGGTAGGTCATAGAGACATGATGGCAAGATGGTATTTTTCTGAATAGGTTCATAGACTTTGATGCTTATTCAGAGGTAGCTTTTGATGTAAATAGGTCTGATAAAGGGTGAAGGAGCAATCATGGGTTTGGAAGTAATGCTTTAATTTTAGTCTATCTTGGAATTGTAAAATCTACTACAAAACCATGGTTTTATGAATGGATGAATGAAGCTGTGTTATAGTGGGGAATTATGAATGAATGAAACAGGAATGCGGTATTCTCTTGTGAGAAGTGATGAATGAGTAAATGTAAAGCACTTGTGAGTAGGTTAGCGAAGAAATCTATAATACTATATCTCACAGGGAGATAAAAGTGGGTGGTACATCTGGCTCAGGTGGAGGGCTTGGGTAATGACCTGAGTGAAATGTGTCAGCTTCACAGAATGAACTTTAGGAAGAAGAAGGTGATGCTGGGAGTGTCAGCAGAGGCTAAAAACATGTGGTATGGGATCTGCCATTGTTATTTCCATTGTTAAATGCACGGAAAGTGTGCAATCTTCAGGAGAATGGCCATGAATGCTCACAGTGCCGATGATGCACATTGTTACCCCTGTGTCTACATGGATCAATCAACACTTATTGCTGGCCCCCAATAATTGCACCTTGTCACTGCCCCAGGAGACTTGCTATAGGCACATTGAAGGATCTAAACCCTATACAGAGAAAGGAAAAGTCATAAGAATGGTGAAAAACCAATTATTTACAGGACATTGTAAGCCCCTGTTCTATCAGTATACTTTTCTTAACCTTGCCCTCCCTCTTTGCTACACTGAGCTCTCTGTTCCAATGATGGGATGGAGGGAGCTTATTCCATAGTGGAGCCCATTCACCCTGAACAGTCTTGGCCTGAATTCCCAGGGATTTGAGGGAAAGGCAGGCTGAATGGAGGTGAAGGCCAGAGGGTGGTTGCTCCTCTAGCTGGGTGTCTCATGCTAATGCTCTGTCTCTTTGTGAAGGGGGCATACCTGAACTACCCTCAAGGCTCTCTGCCCCACTCTCACCTGGTCTTCAGTCCTGAGGAGCTACGTATGGGGAAATACACTGAAGGTGTGGGCCTCTCTCCCTCTCAGGACAGCTACCAATCTGTCCACGGAGGCATATGGATGGTTGCAGGACAAAGTAAAACACAAATGGATGGTGGCTGTTAATGCTGATGCATATGGAGGAATCTTGTTGAGGTGCTCTGTGGAAACAAGGAGGCAGCATAGAGGGGATGCAGAATTATTGGTGTGGGAGGGTGGGGGGAACAATGAGACCAAGTAAGAGAAGGTGTTCTGTGTAACAGAGGAGGTGTTAGAACATCTCCCTTTGTGGGAGATGAGTACGAAGACTTGGATTGAGTGAATGTGAAGGAGCAGAGAGCAGAATATGGCCCTTTATCCTGGCAGAGTGAAGAAAGTCATTGACTTTCTTGTGCTAATGCAGCCTGGTCCACCACACCTTTGAGGCAGCACTGGTCTAGGTGGCAATATGGCATGATATAATGGCAAAGCGTCCCCTGTTGGTCTTCCAGGAGGTTGATGGTCCTAATCTGAAAAACCTCATTGACCAAGACCCTTTTTTAGAACTGATGTGCCAACTGCTCCTTTTCAGCCAACTTTCATTTGTCCCAGACAGTGAGCAGAGCAGCTGCCAGATGTCAGTGGGCTTTCAAACATGATGCGCACAGAGGGTGCTGGTCTAACACAGATTTCTGGTGGGTGGCAAGTTATTCTGGGTATAGCATGTGGTAAGATGGGATGGAAATCAGCATATGGGCAAAAATAGCAATTAATGCAGTTTGACAAGATATTTTGAGATAAATTTCTTGACCATGTAGTGGGAATCACTTCACCACATCCAATGTGACTTGCACTTGGTTGAAAAACTGTTAGATTCAGCCCTATCCTCTTTAACTTACCAGGAGCCATAGGAGACAAAAAAAATTACATATACTTTCCTTTCTTTGCCCTAATTGAGACCCTTCAGATAGAACTGCAAAAAGCACAACACCATTCAAATCCATCCCAGAGTTCTTGATGCAGGTACTAGCAGCCAGTCCAGGTTTGAAAATAACTTTGACCCAACGATTTGGGTTGGAGGTCTCCAGCCCAAACCTCAGATTGGGACCAGTGGAACATGCCCTGTGAATTTTCGACCATTGTGTTTTGTACATTGATAAGCTACAACGGAGAGCTGTAAAATATTAAAATTAATATTTCCAAAACTTTTATTAAATTGAATGCAATTTCCAATTTTAGTCTGCTATGGTCAACATTTTAGTCATTAATAATCTTACCTTCAGTGTTTTTGCTATGGACTTGTGAGCTTGCTGATTGGCAAGCAAATTTACTTTTCTTACTGTCTGAGGAGCTTTGCAATGGAGACGAATGAATGCATGAATCTTCCGTTGGTGTTTCATTTGAAGGTTGTGGTAGGCAGTCTGAACATACTGTGGCATCTTTCCTCTGTTCTGGTATGGCTCTAATACCTTTACTTGCTCCATCATCTGTAGTCTGATCACTTGGTGAAGGGGAAATTTGACCTAGAATGATACAAAAAAAAATTGATCTAGTGAGATCCCTTGAATCAGGTGGCAAAATGAACTAAACAGGAAGTGGGTGTCCACATAGGATGCATCTACAAGATAGGAGTGTAATGGAATACATCCCACTTGCATAGATGGGTGCAGTTCCAACAACACTTCAGAAGAACAACATCATCAATGACAAACTAACCCAGTCATCAGCATCCCATTTACCATATGACACATCAGTTCTCTTCACCACTAATGCACAGTGACAGCATAGTGTACTATTTATAAGATGCACTGAAGCAACTCACCATGGCACAATTGGCAGTACATTCTGAAGCCTCAAACTCTACCACTTTAAAGGACAAGGACCACACATTCTTCAGTGCAATTAGGGATGGATAATAACAGATTTTTTTCAAAAAGAAATAGCATAGTAGATAATAAAGAAGGTTTTCTCAGATTACAAAATTTGGGATCAAATGGGTCAATGGACTGAAAAATGGCAGATGGAGTTCAATCTGGATAAATGCAAGGTATTACATTTTTGGTACACCAAACAGAGGTAGGACCTATACAATTAATGGTAAGGCCATGGGTAGTGTTGTAGAGTAGAGGGTTCCAGGGATTCAGGTACATAATTCTCTGAAATTTGCGCCACACATAGATAGTGTGGTGATATGCACCAGGCCAGACCCCCTCAAAAAGTTTCAAGGAGGTAGCCCAGACTCTAACTTTGCTAGTTATTTTCAGTAGGGGCATGTGAATATTCCAGGAGTGATGCAGCTGATCAAACCACTTAGTTTAAAACAAAACAGAATTTATTTGCAAGATTGCTTAATTAAATACAAATAAGCAAGAAGTGAATACTGAATAATTTAACCTATCCAAAATCCCGACAGACTATCCCAAATTAATGATGCTGTTCCATATACTTGCAACAATCCCCAAAAACACCCCTTGGCACAAAAGGTAAAATCAAATACAGGACCTTATAAGAGCAAAGTCAGAGAGAAGGCAGCATAGAACACTCTCTTCCATGTAGCTATTTCTTGGATCAGCAGCCTCAAAACACTACTGCTTGCTAACCAAGCCAAACCAGAGAAAAGCTGAGCTGGGAGCACTGGCCATTTCCCTTTCATTGTTCAAGTGTATTTTTAAACTTGAAAGCCTTTTTGCCTGAGGCAGTGTCTGCTAGCTATATTCAAACTGTCCCTAAAACCAATCGAAATCAGACTTTTCCGAATTGCTGCTTTTATGACCTCTCTTAAAAAATAAGGCAAGGACAGCATAACCATTTTAAACGAGCAGTGGTTCAAAAGGCGTTTAACACGCTTGCCTTCATTGCTCAGTCCTTTGAGTATAGGAGTTGGGAAATCATGTTGAGGTTATACAGCCCATTGGTGAGGCCTCTTCTGGAATACTGTATCTAGTTATGGTCGCCCGGTTATAGGAAGGATAATATTAAGCTAGAGAGGGTTCAGAAAAGATTTACCAAGGTTCTGCCAGGTATGAAGGGTTTAAGTTATAAAGAAAGGCCATATAGGCCGGGATTTTTTACACTGGGTGTAGGAGGTTGAGATGGGACCTTATTGGATTTTATAAAATCATGATGGGTATAGATAGAATTGAGGGTAGGTATCTTTTTCCTAAGATGGGGGCTTTCAAGACTGGGTGCACATTTTAAGGTGAGAGAAGAGAGATTTTAAAAAGATATAAGGGACACATTTTTCACATAGAGGGTGGTTTGTGTGTGGAATAAACTTCCTGAGGAAGTGGTTGATGTAGGCATGATTGCAATGTTTAAAAGTCATTTGGACAAGTACATGAATAGGCCACCTACTTGCAGAACATTTCAGAGAACACCTCTGGGACACCCGGACCAACCAATCCAACCACCCCATGGCTCAACACTTCCACTCCCCCTCCCACTCCACCAAGGTCATGCAGGTCCTTGGCCTCCTCCATCGCCAGACCATAGCAACATGATGGCTAGAGGAAGAGCATCTCATCTTCCGCCTAGGAACCCTCCTAGGGATGAACTCAGATTTCTCCAGTTTCCTCATTTCCCCTCCCCCCACCTTGTCTAATCCCAACCCTCGAACTCAGCACCACCTTCCTAACCTGAAATCTTCTTCCTGACCTCTCCGCCCCCCACCCCCACTCCGGCCTATCACCCTCACCTTAACCTCCTTCCACCTATCGCATTTCCAACGCCCCTCCCCCAAGTCCCTCCTCCCTACCTTTTATCTTAGCCTGCTGGACACACTTTCCTCATTCCTAAAGAAGGACTCATGCCCGAAACGTCGATTCTCCTGCTCCTTGGATGCTGCCTGACCTGCTGCACTTTTCCAGCAACACATTTTCAGCAAGTACATGAATAGGAAAGATTTGCCTGGAGGAGGCAGGTGGGACTAGTTTAGTTTGGATTACGTTCATGGCATAGACTGGTTAGGCTGAAGGGTCTGCTTCCATGCTGTACAAATCTGTGAGACTATGATATTTATTAGAAAACAGTGCCAGTTCCAGCAATATTTCTTTTTTGGCATAGTGAGGTAGAATTGTGTTTCGAACTGTGATCACAATAGAATTGAGTATCGAACATTACACATAATGAGCAACTGAGCTGACATCATCTGCTTTGCACACTGGTCAAGACAAATTTCCGATCAAAGCTGGACAAATACAACAGAAAATAAAGAAAGGACATGACTTTTGTTCAAAAATGTCCAAAGCTAAGCAAATACTTGAAGCTGGGGAGCATTATCCTTTGGGAGTAAGTTGAGAGGCGATTTCATAGAGATGTTCAAAATCATGAGGTGTCCAAACAGAGGAGACAGAGATAAATTATTTCCACTAGCACTATGAAGTGTTACATTGTGGTGGGAGGAACATGGACAGGCAATATAAAATGAATGGTACAATTATAAAGCGGGTATGATATAGCAGAGAAAAGTAAGGTAGGTAGTTATAATGAATCTTTAGAAAACATGGTTTGGCCGGGAGTATTCTGTGTAAATATGGGCACCATACTTTAGGAAGGATGTAAAAGTTTTAGAGGGAGAATGCAATAAAAATTCATGTGAATGATTCCATGGATAAGGAGCTTCAGTTAATGGATTATATGGTTGCTCTGCTTAGACTGGAGAAAGTTGGATGAAGATTTAACAAAGATATTCACGTTCATTCAGAGTCTTGATGCACTAGACAGAGAGAAATTGTTACCACAGAGAGAAGATTGTGTACCAGAGAAGCCAAATTTAGGGTGATTGACAACAACACAATGATCCTTCTCAAAGAAACAAGTGCTTCAAATCCTAAATGCCCATCCTGAGAAGATAGTCAAGACAGATTAAATTATGGTTTACAAAAGGGAATTGAGTACGTATCTGAATTTGCATTGTCAACAATGGCACTGACTAAATTGTTCTTGCATTGAACTGGCATGGACTTCAAACAGCCTTTATTTTTGCCATGACTGTTCAATGAAACTTAATGGAAATGGTGAAACTGCTGCTAACTAAAAGGAGATCAGATCCTAAAGCACCAATACAGATTCAATATGACCACGCAAAAGAAAACCAGGCATTGAACAGATACTAATGATTGTACAGGATGAATAGACCTTCTACTAATTTGAATTATTGGTCCACTTAATTAATTATTTCACAAATTAGTCATGCTTTAGGCCAAGCTTTTACAGGAGATCACTCAAGATAAGAGTGATATTTACCATCCTCCTTTTCAAGAATGCTAAGATCCATCGTCATAAGAAATTACTAGTCACAAGTTCAGATTTGGTACAGTGTGTAGGTTAGATAGGAGTACAGATTCAGTAAATCATTGAGCACAGGTTGCTGAAAGCCAAGGTGGTAAAGGATAACATGTGTGATGCATAAAACAAAACAAAGGGAAACTCCACTCTCATATGGCATGAACATTTGCAGAAACCTCTGGAATTTGATACTAATTCCTTGAATTGAATTGAATTGAATTTATTATCACATGTACCGAAACACAGTGAAAAGCTTTGTCTTGCGAGCAATACAGGCAGATCACATAGTTAAATAGCATAGATAACTAAATAGTAGGTAAACAGTGGCAAAAACAAAAAAAAAACAGGTACAGGTGAATGCTAAGAGTTTGTGAGTCCATTCAGTATTCGAACAACAGTAGGGTAAAAATTATTTTGAAACCGGCTGGTGCATGTGTTCAGGCTTCTGTACCTTCTCCCCGATGGCAGAGGTTGTAGAAAAGCATTGCCACAGTGGAATAGATCTTTGAGAATGCTGGTGGCCTTTCCTTGACAGCGGGCCTGGTAGATGGATTCTATAAATGGGAGGTTGGCTTTTGTGACTGTCCAGGCCGAGTTCACCACTCTCTGTAACCGTCTCCGATGTTGAATGGTACAGTTGCCATACTAGGTACTGATACATCCAGACAGAATGCTCTTGATAGTGCACCTACAAAAGTTGGCAAGGGTATTCACTGTCATGCCAAATTTTCTCAGCTGCCTGAGGAAGAAGAGACATTGCTGGGCCTTTGTAATCAGTGCGTCCACATGAAGAGTCCAAGAAAGCTTGTTGTTGATTACCACTCTCAGGAGCTTGGCATTCTCCACTCGTTCCATCTCTGTGCTGTTAATGTGTAAGAGAGCATGAATAACATCCCGCTGAAAGTCAATAATGAGTTCCTTGGTTTTGCTGGCATTGAGAGCTAGTTTATTCTCAGTGCACCATTTTTCCAGGTTTTCTAACTCCCATCTGTCTTCTGTTTCATCGCCACCTGAGATACAACCGATTAAATTGGTGTCATCAGCGAACTTGTAAATGGCATTAATCTGGTATTTGGTGATGCAGTCATTGGTATACAGTGAGTACAGTAGGGGGCTGAATATGCATCCCTGGGGGGCTCCAGTGTTGAGTGTTAGTGAGGATGAAATATTGTTCCAATCTTCGCTAAATGAGGCCTGTGAGTCAAGAAATTGAGGTTCCAGTTGCAGAGAGTGGGGCTTAGTCCGAGATCACCAAGATTAGTAATCATTCTTGAGGGGATAAAAGTGTTGAAGGCTGAAGTGTAGTCAATGAGTAGGATTCCTACGTAGCTGTTCTTGGTGTCAAGATGTCCTGGTGAGGAGTGAAGGGCAAGTGATATGGCATCTGACGTGGATCTGTTGGTCCAATAAGCAAATTGGAGTGGGTCAATAGTAGTGAGGAGGCTAGAGTTGACTAATGCCATGACCAGCTTTTTAAAGCACTTCATGACCACTGAAGTTAGGGCCACTGGGTGGTACTTATTGAGACATGCTGCATGAGCCTTCTCAGGCCCAGGGATGATGTTGGCTATCTTGAAACAGGCAGGGACAGTGGCCTGCTAAAGGGAGAGGTTAAAGATGTCCGAGAAGACCTCTGCCAGTTGATCTGCGCATGCTCCGAGTGCATGGCCTGGTACTCCATCTGGTCCCATTGCTTTCCTTGGGTTCACACAAAGGAAAACTGATCTGACCTCTGATGCAATGACTGTTGGGATAGGTTTGTCATGACTTGTTTGAATAGGTGATACCGCTGCACCGAAATTCTACTCAAAGAGAGCATAGAAGGCATTGAGATGATCTGGGAGGGATGTATTATCATCTGCTATCTTGCATTTCTCTTTTTAGAACCTGTAATGTCATTCAGTCCTTTCCATAGTTGCAGAATGTCTGTCTGGATCTCTAGTTTGAATCGGTATTGGTCCTTAGCTGTCTTAATGGCTCTGTGAAGGTCATACTTGGATTCCTTATATTTGAGTGGGTCTCTTGATCTGAAGGCCTCACATTTGGTTTTTAGCAGATTCTGTATGTTCTGATTCATCCAGGGTTTCCTGTTGGGAAACACCCAGATTGACTTCCTCGGTATGCAGTTCTCCACACACTTGCTGATAAAGTTTGTGACAGTGGTGGCGTACTTGTCCAAGGTACCTGCAGACTGTTTGACCATGGCCCAATCAGCCGATTCCAGATAGCACTGGAGTTGATCCTCTGCCTCCATTGACCTGTACTGGACCTTTATCCGCGAGGGTGTCTCCTGCTTGAGATTTTGCCTGTTAGCTGGGAGAAGAACAACGGCATTGTGGTTGGAGTTCCGAAAATGAGGGCGGGGGATGGAGCAGTAGGCATCTTTCACAGTGGTCTAGAAGAGGTCTAAAATGTTCAAGCCCCTGATGGGGCACGTAATATTCTGGTGGTACTTGAGCAATACCTCCCTTAGATTGGCTTAATTGAAGTTGCCAGTTACAATAAACAGGGCCTCGGGGTGTTCCATCTCCAGGGTGTTAGTGGTGGAGTACAGCACATCCAGAGTTTCCTCAACCTTTGCTTGTGGCAGTATGTAAACAGCAGCTAGTATAGCAGCGGTAAATTCCCATGGTAGATAGAAGGGTTGCATTTGATGCAGGGGAATCTGAGGTTTGGGCAGCAATGGCTGCCCAGAGTTGCAATGTCCATGCATCACAATTTGTTGATTAAAAGGCAACTTCCTCCAGCCATTCTCTTAGCCGAGGATGCTGTATGGCCCATACGATGGATAGAGAAAGCATCAGCCTGAAGCGCACAGTCGAGAATGGATGGGTTGAACCAGGTTTCTGTGAAGCAGAGTACGCAGCAGTCCCACAGTTCACGCTGGAAGCTGAGCTGTGATCTGAGTTCGTCCATCTTGTTCTCCAGAGATTGTACATTTGCCAGGAGTAAGCTAGGAAGTAAGATAGGACTGAGACCGTGTAGTCTCAGTCTTACTAGCAGACCGGCATGTGACTGTTTCCAGTTAAGTGGTCCTTCCTCAGACCCTGTGGAGCAGGTAGGTTGCAGTTTAGTGTATTTTTGCAGAGGGTCTACTTAGGACCTAGTGAAGCAGGTAATTTACTGTATTTTTTTTTTAACCAGATCCAGCCATGTTTTTTGCACGACTGTTTGGGCTGCTCTCCAGGTACGTTCTGATAGATTGCATGTCAGGCAGGCATCTTATGGGGTCAGAAGCATTTTGTGTCGGTTCTCCTTCTTGGGGCAGGTCTCTCAGGTCCCTCCATTTTTCGGCAGGCCCCAAGCCTGGGTCACATAGGCTGCCTCTGGCTGGCCTGGCCTTCTTCCTTTCGGATGGATCATGGGCCCCATGAGGTCTGCTGCCTTCATCCAGTAAGTTGAATTTGAGAATTGGAGGAGCTTCAAACCATTGAGTCGAGATATAACATAGTTATTAGTAATTTTTAAAAGTATGCTATTAAGTTAAAGAGTGTAGCACGATTGTAGGAAATAGGAAACTTAGATCTGCATGCAGGAGCTCACAAGGAGTCGACCATATCTGGCACCGTCCTGAAGCTGCTTATTTTGATTTTTTTTGATTATTTTGAATTGACTTTTTTGTACAAAAACTATAACTTCACATAGAAGTATTATATATACACTCACCAAAATGTTGTCTGATACAACCATGTAAAGTTTTTTTTTTAAAAAATTGCATTATTTTGGTTTATAAATTGGGAAGGCTGAAGGGTAGCCAAAACAAGGCCATTATTTTATATATTATTGTGACAGATTGAAGACATGGACTGTACAATTGGTAGTCTGGTAATCAAAATCTCAGGAATATACAACAACTGTGGAGAAGTCTCTAAACTGATGTAAAGACTGGTATACATTCAAAGAACTGGTCCAATCTGACACAACACAACGTTGGGAGCATTGACTCAATCTGTCTCTTGGAGACGCTGGAGGTAGACAGCACATGGAAGGAGAAGACCAAATGCAGGATCTCAATGACTTTAATGCAAGATCCCATTTGTTTATGAATATTAAGTCATGCCATTTTTCCAAAATCAATCAAGCTCGGCCTAACTCTTACATTGTGTGAAGCATGTCAAATGAAGCAGAATGATGCTTTTTAGCCCTGATGCTATTTATGCAATCTTATTTTTATCTTAATACATAAAGGTCAGGCTAAAACCTATTTTTTTAAAAATGACATCAATCATATTCACTCAAGTGTGTGTTGAACTTATGTGTGTGATTTCATATGCATACAGAATTAGCCACACAGAGACTGGCAGTCCATTTGTATTAGCTCATTAGTAAATGCATGAAATGAATGCTTTACTTAATAAATTACAGGACTGTGGTGGATATGAGACAGTAAGTACTATTAACTTCTAAAACATTGCAATTTTATGTTTGGATACACTTTCAAACATTGCATTTGAAAAGCCATCTAATAGCCTAACACTAAGTGGTGAGTCACATTAGGTGTATGGGGAAAGAGTAAAAGCAGACATACTCATAAAGTTCCACAAAATAAACAAAATACAGCTTTTTGGCATTTATTAATTTAAAATTGTAAAGTACCATTTTAACGTATTTTCATAATTTAGATTTTGTGATTGCAAAATATGATTCAGCCTAGGTCATAACGTATGCACGGTCAAATTATTTCAACATCTGTCACAAAGCTGGTCCTTCTTTCTAAAAGCTAGTCCTTTCTCAAGGATACTGCGTCATTGGTTTTTTTTAGAGAGATTGTAAACCACTCCCGGTGCCAATTAGACTGGTTAGGTACAGAGATTAAAGGGTATTGAGAGGTCTTTTTGCCTATATGTAAACAGATGAGACTTCAGGCCAAAATGGTCATGTTTTAGAAGTGACCTGTATAATGAAAGGGGAGTGGTCAGTTATCTAGCTGAGCAGTTCAGTCCAGAACTAGTTGGGAGTTCAATAGTGAGCTATGTGAAAATGAACTCTCTCTCTTTCTGCCCTTCTAACTTCAACCTGTAAGCATCTGTTCCATTTTTATCCTGTTTTTCAAGAAGGTTTTCTTATTGGGACTGTTGTGTATGCTTGGAACAACATAATTAGGTCTAGGTTTGGATAGATTTAGTTCTATACTGGTTCTTATTTCTATTCTTTGTGTTTCATTGTGTAATTTTGTGAATAAATTTCTGTCTGTTTTAAACCCTAGTAGTCAACCTAGTTAGCTTAATCTGGGTAACTTTCACTGTACACTTACCGCAACAAATTGCAAAGTTATGGCCTGGGTTGCCTGCTCAGGAATGTTTTGAGTGGTCTGGCCTCATCCATAACCCATTTGCCTTACTAATAACTGAATAAATGATGATAATTGACACCTACAAGTCTCTTGAGGGCAAGAATTACATCAAATCATTAATGTTCGCTTTAAGAAACACAAGGAATATATACAATTATCACAAATAGCTTTGGCAATGAGATATATATTTAGCTGTAAAGCTCAGTGAACCACCAAACATGGCAAACAGTTAAGGATGTAGGTAACACTATGTCCATGTGTGTGAAGCTATGACTCCCAGCACAGCAAGGTCCTTATTTCATGGGTAAGTACTAATCAGATTATACAATTCCTCATCACAAAAAGAACTGAGAGGCTGCTGAACATTTTCTGTTTATGAATAGCTTATTATTTCTTCCAGCAGAAT
Source organism: Chiloscyllium plagiosum (assembly GCF_004010195.1). Lineage (NCBI taxonomy): Eukaryota > Metazoa > Chordata > Chondrichthyes > Orectolobiformes > Hemiscylliidae > Chiloscyllium > Chiloscyllium plagiosum. Next base: position 44,793,325 of record NC_057727.1, read on the forward strand.
TACAATTTTGCTCTTTTTACTGACAATATGGTTTACAAGAACTTCAATGAAACCTAGCAAAAATGTTTAACGTTTATAGGCTTGCATTCTTACAGATTGATTTGACATACAGCTTTACTGTTAGTGAGTAAATATAAGTGAGTTTTAAAATTCTTAATAAATATAGCAAGTTCTATTTACCATTGCTTCTTCCTGTTTCCAATCTATTTTTAGTTCTCAAACACTTTCTTTTCAAAAGTGAATTGACATACTGTTATGATTGATTGACTTCATCATACATGATGGTTATTTTTTCATTCTTAGACAGTTTAAAATATACTTTCCAACACTTAACTTATGACTAAATATCTAGGTGAATTTCAGTAAAAACATAAAGGAAAGCAATAGAAAACAGTAATGACTATTCAGTATTCACAGTCAACACCAGCTTACAACAACAACATTTAATCATTTTAAAACCTGGTGTTAGTCTTGATGCTATTTATGCAATCTTGTTTTCATCATCTTAATACATAAAGGTCATGCTACGCCTATTTTTTTCATGTTGAATATTGAAACCTTGAGTTTAACAGAGCATAACCAGTTGAGAGCTGAAATGGGTGGAATGACATCAGGTTAATGTCCATAGCAGTTAAACTTGGTCTGGGTTGCTCACAGTGATGGTAGGCTGCTGTCTCAAGATGACAATAAAGAAGGACCAACCAAAACAGATACCTCTAAACAAAGCTTCTATTGAGCACTAATTAAGCTAAGTAAGCTTGTTGGATTACTGCAGTGAATTTTGGTCAATGGTATATATTGCTCCTATTGTATATTGCTGGTGAAGGGAGTGAATATTGAAGGTGGTAGATGATATGCCAACCAAGTGGGATGCTTGGTACTAGCTTGTTCTGTACTTCTTCAGTTATATTGGAGCTGCAGTAATCCAGGAGAGTGATTCTTGATTTGTGCCATGTCGACAGCAGACAGGAATTGGGTGGTTATCTCACTCACCACATAGATCCCAGCTTCTGATTTGGTCTTGCATCTGTAATATTTTTATGGTTAGTACAGTTCAGTTTCTGGTTAATGTTAACTCCCAGGTTATTCATCGCAATGAATTGAGCAATTGTAGTGGCACGGAACATCAAGATATTTAATGGTCAGATTTTTATTTGTTGGAGCGAATCATTGCCTGGCAGTTCTGTGGCATGAAAATCATTTGTCAGCCCAAACAGAGTATTGACCAGGTCTTGCTGCAATTGAACATAGCTTGCTTCAGTATCTGAGGGGTTTCAAAGGGTACTGAATATTGTGCAGTCATCAGCAAGCATCACCCATCTGACTTCATGCCAGAGGGAACGTCATGAATGAAGCAATTGAAGATGGTTGGGCCTAGGACATTACCCTAAAGAACTTCTACAGAGATGTCCTGGAGCTGAGGTGACTGCCGTTGAAAAATAACAACCATTTTCATTTGTGCCAGGCATGATTCCAACCAAAAGAGAGATTTTCACCCAATTCCTATTGACTCCAGCTTTCTTAGGGTCCCTAAGATGCCATGCACAGCCATATGTCGTTTTGATGTCAAGGATAGTCACTCTCACCTCACGTTTGGACTTAGAGGAGCCGGTGTTGCACTGGGGTGTACAAAACTAAAAATCACACAACACCAGGTTATAGTCCAACAGGCTTATTTGGAAGCACTAGCTTTCGAAGCGCTGCTTCTTCATCAGGTGGTTGTGGAGAATAAGATCATAAGACATAGAATTTATAGCCAAATGAGTACAGTGTCATGGATATATGGTGATACATTAAACAATTTTAGGTCATCTTTTAAAATGGGATGTGTTGGTTTCTTTGACATGTAAATCCCAGAACTTCTTTTAAATTACATTTTCAAGTTAGGTCTAGCTTTTCTAACAATTGCCATCTCAGCTCAGACAATGCAATAAGGTGCGAGATCTATCTGTGTCCCAATGTTGAGTTCTAAAGTGGGATTTACAGAGTTTTATATGGATTCATGCAGTTTTCGAGTAAAATATACTGTAATTCTGCAAAAACAAATTCACCCCATAAACTTATATGTTTGCACATTTAGGAGAGGCAGAGTGAATGTGTTCATGTGGGTGTGTGCCTGCAGGTATGACTGCATGTGATAGAGTGTGTGTGTATGTGTGTAGGCTTGGTTAAGTGTGTGTGTGTTTGAGAGAGAGAGACAGAGAGAAATGGGGTATAAGCCTGTGAGAGGGTGCTTGTGTGGGTGAGAGTGCGGGAGTGTATGTGTGTGCATATTAGAGAGAGCTTGTGTATGATCGAGGTTCTGTGTGGATATGTATATGTAGGAGTGTGTGTATGTGTGAGAGAGTTTATAGTGCAGTGGGGTTATCTGTAGTGTGATATGAACCCAAGCTATCAGCTTCTGCTCAGCCACTCTGCGTTGTTGCCTGTCCCAAAGCCTGCCTTGGAGGATGGTCACCTGAAGGTCTGAGGTTGAATGGCCTGTACTGCTGAAATGTTCTCTGACTGGGAGAGAACACTCCTGCCTGGTGATTGTTGTGCGGTGTTCATTCATCTGTAGTTGTAGCAACTGCTCGGTTTCACCAATGTACCATGCCTCAGGGCATCTCAAATTTGGAGTTCAGTTCTTCTCAGCGCCTTTGTACCAAGGCTTTAATGAGGTCAGCCACAGTGGCCCTGGCAGAACCCAAGTACATGTGAGCAGGTTATTCCTTTGCAAGTGAGAAACCTTTCCATTGCTTCGTGGATTATTGAGAATAGAATCATTAGGAATTTTACTGGTGGTGTTGGATTAGTCCTTTTTTTGTGCTCAGAACATGTCTTAACAATTTTCCACATTGTAGTTGTCGTAGCTGTATTGGCTACGGTGCTTTTAGTTCTGAAGCACAAGTTTTCTGTACTATTGCCAGAAATAAGTTTCTCCAGCTTATTATGCAGGGAATGTGGAGCTGGACAAGGTGATGAGGATCAAATATTGTGTTACTGTGCTATTTGTGCACAGATTGCTTTTCAAGCCACCACAATGAGTTTGCCTTATTTATTTTAGCTGCAAACCCCTTCCCAAGGCTAATAATTCTTCGAAATCCATTTTGAACCTTTAAAGGTAGCAATGAACTGAAAAACAAAATAATATGAAAGGCTTTGACCCTAGTGTTTCTATGGCATCCCTTAGGTCTGCTCTGGATACACAAAGATAGTGTACAGCTCAGTCTTGATTTATGTGGATTCAGTTTCAAGTGAATGTATCATGACATTTGAATGAAGCTTTGTCTGTTTTTTGAAAATTTCACATCACGTCGATCCGAAAGATTATTCGGCCATTCATGCTTGTTGGGAAAATGCTGCATCATAGCCAAACTTTTGCTACCCACCACCTGTTCAGCTCTGATGGTAGCAGCCTCAGGGACTGAAATTGTAACCAGATATATTTCTTTAGGAAGTACTAAATAAACCGTAAAGGGATGATTTCACAATCTGGTATTCCCAGTGGGAAACAGTGTTCACAGGGAGGTGGGTGCCTTGGGGAGCTGAAGGGGTACAATCCATGATTTCCCACATATTTGAGAACTGCGCTGCAATGGAGCACCAGATTTGTGTCAGCCACTGGGTAGAATCACACCTTATTTATACATTCTATTATTTGTTTCTTAATTTCCTGCTTCTCAGGGGAAGGGAAACTGATTCATTTTCTTTTAACAAAGGGTAAGAATATAAATATATTCACGCCATGAAGTCCTCAAAAAATCAAATCTTAAGTCATCATTTAAAATTCAATTGTGGATCCAATTGCTATATAAAATTTAATGAGATTCATTGATTTGATATTTTTGTATATAAATCTGATGCTGGTTTATTTCTAAGCTTCACAAGCTTCTACAATTAGCGAAGTAGACAGTGTCTAGACAGATTCCTGCATGCATTATGTTTCCACTCATTTGCTGAATCTATTATGTATTTTAATGTGCCTTCCTCCACAAACCTCATATTTCTCATTTCAGATATGCCTGAAATTATCTCACATTAAAACAAATATAATTTATATATTGCATACTGCTTCCTACAAATAGAACAGGAATAACAAGTAATATGTTTGTTGGCAAGCTAGTGTGTTTACTAAAGATTTTCAAAAATCAACATAATTGGTTCAGTATGTTTAGAAAGAGAATGGGCAACTAAAGCCCAACAGAATGCACTATATATTATCATGGATTTTTTTAAGCAAAAATGTATGTATTGAATGTTTTTAAAACTTCTTCTAGCAGAGCAAAGCACACAGCATTCATGGACAGGCAATTGTGAATTAGAAGGGCACCGATAGTTTGACCAGTATGAACCACATTTTTTCAGAATGTATATTTTTAACAAGTCATGCTGTTTCCATTTGCAGCCCCAATCAACCTTGACTGCCACACTAATTAGGAGTCTATTCCCCCATGTCAGTGACTTATCACAGCAATCATAAAACATTGAGGCTTCTTCACAAACATTTCTGGAAGATAATTGGTTGGTGTTCTAAAGTCAAGCCAATTATCTGTGTATCAATTATGATAAAATACATAAATTTTCTCTAACAATGTGGGATTTCAGTATCAAATGACAGCCAGCTTGAGTCTTAAATAGCAGTAATAGTCAGACAACAGAGAGCAACATAGAAGTTTGGTATAGCATTCTTGCCTGCTTACATGCTTTTAACAATAAACTGAATGAAGTAATAACCACAAATAAACTCAAGAATCAATAATAAAAAATTACCATATTGCAGTAGCAATGGAAAGCTCAACTGATTGGTCGAATATGATAGTTATTGCTGGAAAAAGTACAATATTATAAGATGCACTTTAAGATGCACTATGAAGACTGCATTCAGTACTGTACTGTACTGGCACCAGTTTTAGCGGAGTAATACCAGGAAGACTAGAATGCCTAGCTACATTCAAACTTTGCCCAATCCGTACCATGGCGCATCTCCATTGTAGGGTCCATGGTAGAGGTGTGTCTGTAATCCATGGAGGGAGGAGTTGGTAAAAATGGGTTGCCTAGTGGGAGTTAACAATAAAGTAGTGACATCTCCAATAGAAACATCTTTGGACAAGTACATAACATTAGTTTGAATTCATTCAATTTTTATTTTGTGTTATATACTGTGTTATTTATAATAAATTTAAATGTTAATTATTGTGAGTTTGGCTTTTGGTTTTTCAGTTAGTAACAGGTGGGTTTTCCATGGGTCTGAAGTTAACTATTAGCTTGTAAATATTCATGTAGCCATAATTACTTCTTTTAAAACAATTTCTCAGAATTTGCTTTGCAACTTTTTAAATGCACATTGGTAGGATTTTATGACCAAACAAAATAAATTGTTTTAGTTTAGAAGGAGAAGGACAGACTTTTTCAGAGATAAATATTTTGAGTTTTGGACAGTCCCATGAAGTCTTTCGATGAAGATGCTTAAATAGAACAATACTCCTGAAAAGAAAAGATATATCAAAATGAGTGTTTGGGATTGGATGAGATTATACTTTACTATGTGTTCAAAAAAAGAAGTTGATAGTTTGATTTATGCTTTTATTTCTTTTTGTTAATACATTTCTATTTTATTGGTATAGCAAAAGCTACATCATTGTGGACTTATGTTTCAGCAAATGACCACTTTGTTAAAAACCAAAGCAATTTAAAATATGATCTATCAAGCCCAGTTTCATTCTGACTACTCCAGCAATAACATCAGCTTGGATCATAACAGTTGGGGCTCTTGGCAGATTGTATGAATTCATGGGATTGAAGGGGCTCTGTATCTTTTTTGTTCAAGGAAGAGCTGTAGACAGGTTCTAAGCATAAAGCAACTATATTGTGGTGAAGATTATTGCCCAAAATCTTTTAGACTGCCTTGAATGTTTCTAAGAGTGGAAGACATAACAATAGATTATTTTAAATTTTGGCAAAGGCCAAATTGAGGGCACTCGTGGATAACTTGAAGGGAGAAGCAAAAGCAGAATCTCAAAAGGACAGGATACTTCATGTAATTATTCAACATTTGGAACTGGGAGAAAGAATTAGTGAAAATTAAGTTAGAAATTAAAAGACGTAAATTCAAAAAAGAGGAAAATCAAAATCAGAGGTAACTGGAAATAACAGAACTTGAATTGGAAGGAAAGGACAGAGATGAGCAGAGAGAAATAAAATTAAGAAAACTCCAAAGAAATCGAAAGGTTGAACAGCTGGAGTTAGCCAAAGCAAAGCTTAGAATAAAGAAGGAAGAATGGTAGTAGCCTAGAGAATGATTATGATTCCACTGAGGGTTTTGATTTAACTAAGAATCTATACTTAATGTTTAAGTTTAATGAGGATGGAGTTGAAAGGCATTTCACTTCATTTGAGAAGGTAACTGGACATGGCTGCAAGAGAGTTAGACCTTAATATTACTAAGCGTTTTGACAGCTATGAGCATGAACACCAACTTGTTAAAAGAACATTCTGCAACTGTCAAAGAGGCAATACTCAATGCTGATGAGCTTGTGCCTGCAGCTTTTCTATTGAAGTTTGGGGCTAAAAGACTGAAACCTAATTAGACACTTGTGGAAATTTCAAGGGAGAAAATCAAAGGTCCCTCAAGCTATAGGAAAGAATGAGAATATGAGGAAAATTATGACCCTATCAATCAAGAAGAAACAATGATGCGAATCATATAGTTGGTACTGTAGACAAAAGGAGTTAGCAAATGTATCATGTTAACAGGTTGAAAAGATACTATTCTAGGGATGAAAGTCAGGAGAAAAGTGGACAAATGGTAGTGAAGGAAGTAGGGAGTGAAATAGAACCATGAGAGCAATGGGAGAATGAATCCAAAATGGAAAATTTGTAAGTTAACGTTTCAACAATCAGATTGGAAAATGTACAAGTTACAAGCAAGTCTTATCTTCCAGACATACTGAGGTGATTTACAAAGGCTACGTGTTTGATGCTCTCCTACTGGACAGTGATAATCAGTGGCTCTACAATGAATACTGGGGACAGGGTAGTGCTGATTTAGAGGGTGCTCACATGAGATACAGCCACAGACAGGTAGAATGTGCAGCATGGTGGTCAGATAGTGACATAATTGAGAAATGGGGTTGCATGTATGAGGGAGTGTCCGGCCTGCCAACTCATACTAAGGGCAATGTTGCTTTGTGACTAATATGGTGCGACATTGCAAGTGACTGCCAACTTCATGGGTGCCTTTGTTGCCAGTACATTTTTGAATGTGAGTCAGTGGCTCATCTGAGGTCTGCCAATGTAGCCAAAAAGTGCCATGATGATCATGATGGGTTGGCAGATGCTGGATGCCAATGTCCATGGATAAGGGTTGCAAGTAACTGATGCCTGTGGATCATGCCCTGAGATGTAATATTGTTGGATGCAAATAAGAGCAAATGTTGAGCTGAATCCTACTCTGGATTCCATGTCAAACTTGTTTGGTGAGTTATACAGTCATAGAGTCATAGAGATGTACAGCATGGAAACAGACCCTTCGGTCCAACCCATCCATGCCGACCAGATATCCCAACCCAATCTAGTCCCACCTGCCAGCACCCGGCCCATATCCCTCCAAACCCTTCCTATTCATATACCCATCCAAATGCCTCTTAAATGTTAAAATTGTACCAGCCTCCACCACATCCTCTGGCAGCTCATTCCATACACATACCACACTCTGCACGAAAACGTTGCCCCTTAGGTCTCTTTTATATCTTTCCCCTCTCACCCTAAACCTACGCACTCTTGTTCAGGACTCCCCGACCCCAGGGAAAAGACTTTGTCTATTTATCCTATCCATGCCCCTCATAATTTTGTAAACCTCTATAAGGTCACCGCTCAGACTCCGACGCCCCACGGAAAACAGCCCCAGTCTGTTCAGCCTCTCCCTGTAGCTCAGATCCTCCAACGCTGGCAGCATCCTGGTAAATCTTTTCTGAACCCTTTCAGGTTTCACAACATCTTCCCAATAGGAAGGAGACCCGAATTGCATGCAGTATTCCAACAGTGGCCTAGCCAATGTCCTGTACAGCCGCAACATGACCTCCCAACTCCTGTACTCATTACTCTGACCAATAAAGGAAAGCATACAAACGCCTTCTTCATTATCCTATCTACCTGTGACTCCACTTTCAATGAGCTATGAACCTGCCTCCAAGGTCTCTTTGTTCAGCAACACTCCCTAGGACCTTACCATTAAGTGTATAAGCCCTGCTAAGATTTGCTTTCCCAAAATGCAGCACCTCACATTTATCTGAATTAAACTCCATCTGCCACTTCTCAGCCCATTGGCCCATCTGGTCAAGATCCTGTTGTAATCTGAGGTAACCATCTTCGCTGTCCACTACACCTCCAATGTTGGTGTCATCTGCAAACTTACTAACTGTACCTCTTTCACTCGCATCCAAATCATTTATGTAAATGACAAAAAGTAGAGGGCCCAGCACCGATCCTTGTGGTCACTCCACTGGTCACAGGCCTCCAGTCTGAAAAACAACCCTCCATCACCACCCTCTGTCTTCTACCTTTTAGCCAGTTCTGTATCCAAATGGCTAGTTCTCCCTGTATTCCATGAGATCTAACCTTGCTAATCAGTCTCCCATGGGGAACCTTGTCGAACGCCTTACTGAAGTCCATATAGATCACACCTACTGCTCTGCTCTCATCAACAATCTTTATTACTTCTTCAAAAAACTCAATCAAGTTTGTGAGACATGATTTCCCATGCACAAAGTCATGTTGACTATCCCGAATCAGTCTTTGCCTTTCCAAATACATGTACATCCTGTCCCTCAGGATTCTCTCCAACAACTTTCCCACCACAGAGGTCAGGCTCACTGGTCTATAGTTCCCTGGCTTGTCTTTACCGCCCTTCTTAAACAGTGGCACCACGTTTGCCAACCTCCAATCTTCCGGCACCTCATCTGTGACTATTGATGATACAAATATCCCAGCAAGAGGCCCAGCAATCACTTCTCTAGCTTCCCACAGAGTTCTAGGGTACACCTGATCAGGTACTGGGGATTTATCCACTTTTAACCGTTTCACGACATCCAGCACTTTCTCCTCTGTAATCTGGACATTTTGCAAGATGTCACCATCTATTTCCCTATAGTCTACATCTTCCATATCCTTTTCCACTGTAAATACTGATGTAAAATATTCATTTAGTATCCCCACATTTTCTGTGGCTCCACACAAAGGCCACCTTGCTGATCTTTGAGGAGCCCTATTCTCTCCCTAGTTACTTCTCTGGATTCTTGTTATCTCATTTCTGAAGGCTTCCCATTTTCCAGCCGTCCCTTTAACTGCGAACATCTGCCTCCAATCAGCTTTTGAAAATTCTTGCCTAATACTGTCAAAATTGGCCTTTCTTCAATTTAGGACTTCAACTTTTAGATCTGGTCTATCCTTTTCCATCACTATTTTAAATCTAATAGAATTATGGTCCCTGGCCCCAAAGTTTTTCCCCACTTCCCCACCTCAGTCACCTGCCCTGCCTTATTTCCCAAGAGTAGGTCAAGTTTTGTACCTTCTCTAGTAGGTACATCCACATACTGAATCAGAAGGTTGTCTTGTACACACTTAACAAATTACTCTCCATCTAAACCGTTAACACTATGGCAGTCCCAGTCGGTGTTTGGAAAGTTAAAATCCCCTACCATAACTACCCTATTATTCTTACAGATAGCTGAGATCTCCTTACAAGTTTGTTTCTCAATTTCCCTCTGACTATTGGAGGTAAAAGACAAAGATGGATATTAATGAGGTGAGTTAGATTAGATTATTTACAGTGTGGAAACAGGCCCTTCGGCCCAACTAGTCCACACCGACCTCCAAAGAGCAACCCACCCAGACCCATTCCCCTACATTTACCCCTTCACCTAACACTACAGGCAATTTAGCATGGCTAACTCACCTAACCTGCACATTTTCAGACTGTGGGAGGAAACCGGTGCACCCGGAGGAAACCCACACAGACACAGGGAGAATGTGCAAACTCCACACAAACAGTTGCCTGAGGCAGGAGTTGAACCCTCTGGCACTGTGAGACAGCAGTGCTAACCACTGAGCCACCTTAAAGCAAACACCAACCCTGATAAAGCACTTCAAACATCGGTGACTTACCCACCTCAGCACTACACATGGTTAGTGTGGGGATGGAACCCACGACCTTGGGGTTATTAGCACCACGCTCTAACCATCTCAGCTAACTGACCAATGCTGTCAATGAATTGCTTAACAAGTAATAATTGCCTTTAAGTGACAACTCACCACCATCTAGCAAAAATTCTGCCATGCTGCTTGTGAAAAGCATAAAAGATGGGTGAGTTGCTCCTGATGTTTGGATGGTCACATTCTTCTCTTCCTATTCCTGCCATAGCCCATGTTGCTTAGGCCCTTATGCATTTCCACCCATTGAGTCTTGTATTGGCTCTACATAATGTTGAAATATGTATCAGCAACAACATGGAAGAATCTGTCATTTCTATGGACCACAATCATTTGATTTTCTTAGGAAAGTTTCAGACCAAGAACCCATGATTTTTTGACAGAGCTTAATTCTCTAGCACTGTGACTTGAAAATTGTCTATGCGCCTGGAAAGGAAAATACCATTGTGGACAATTTGTCAAGACATTCATGCCAAAGCCTGTGTGATGTGTAAAATGTGTAAAAACAATTTGTTTTTAAATCTGGGGTTAAATAATGTTAACATGTAATTATTGTAAGTATGACTTAGCATTAATTTAAGATGAAGTTTGAAGAGAGTCATTGAGATATGCAGCATGGAAAGAGACCCTTCAGTCCAACTCATCCATGCCAACAACTAAATAAATCTAGTCCTCTTTGCCAGCATTTGGCTCATATCCCTCCAAATCTTTCCCGTTCATATATCTATTCAGATGCCTTTTAAATGTTGTAATTGAATCAGCCTCTGCCACTTCCTTTGGCAGCACATTCCATACATGCACCATCCTCTGCATGAAAAAGTTGCCTCTTAGATACCTTTTAAATCCTTCCCCTCTTACCTTAAACCTGTGCCCTCTAGTTTTGGACTCCTCCACCCTGGGGAAAGACCTTGTCTATTTACCCTATCCATGCCCCAAATGATTTTATAAACTTCTATAAGGTCCCCCTCAGCTTTCGATGCTCCAGGGAGAACAACCCCAGCTTATTCAGCCTCTCCCTATAGCTTACCCCCTCCAACCCTGGCAACATCCTTGCAAATCTTTTCTGAGCCCTTTCAAATTTCACAAAATCCTTCCTATAGCAGGGAGACTAGAATTGCATGCAATATTCCAATAGTGGCCTAACCAATGACCAGTACAGCTCAATATGACCTCCCAACTCATGCTCAATGCGCTGACCAATAAAAGCAAACATACCAAACTCTTCTTCACTATCCTGTCTACCAGGTACTCCACTTTCAAGAAACTTCAAGGTCTCGTTGTTCAGTAACACTACCCAGGACCTTACCATTAAGTGTATAAGTTCTGCCCTGATTTTCCTTTCCAAAATGCAGCACCTCACAGTTATCTAAATTAAACTCCACCTGCCACTCCTCAGCCCACTGGCCCATCTGATCAAGATCCCATTGTACTCTGAGGTAACCCTCTTCGCTGTCCACTATACTTTTAAATTTGGTGTCATCTGCAAACTTACTAACTATACCTCCTTTATTCACATCCAAATAATTTATATAAATGATGAAAAGCAGTGGACCCGGCACTGATCCTTGTGTCATCACACCATTGGTCACAGGCCTCCAGTTTGAAAAGGAACCCTCCATCACGCCTACCCTCTGTCTTCTACGTTCAAGCCAGTTCTGTGTCCAAATAACTAGTTCTCCCTCTATTATTGAATGAAAATGCATTTTTAAGATACATTTTACACTCTTCTTTGAGGGTAAGTGTAATACAGTAGTTACTATCTATTTACTATTACGGTCATCTTAACAGCAGATGTTCTAAGTCAAACAAGGGAATTAAAGTTTACTGCGATTGAGCATTTTTATGATCTGGAGTATTCCTAGGGGGCTGTAGACCAGTAAACGTTGCACATGGAATTGCTTGTGCGATGGCAGAAATTGCAGAACTGCAGTAGTGTGTTGGTCACAGGATATTGGGCATTTCTTAATTAAATCTTGATTACAACTGTACATCTTGGAGGGCAAGGATTTCACAGAAACGCAGAAGTCAACTTATTTTGAAATCTTCAGTCTATCTGTGGGACCTTCTGATCAATGGATGTTTAAGGCTTTCTGGTTGATCTATGTGGGGGCACCCAATCAACACTCTCAACAGCAACAAAGGAAAGTCTGGGAATTCCTCTCTCCATCTGATTTAAGAATTGATGACAGGACTTCTGCTGATATGCCTTTCCTGTCCTGTGAGCTCTGGGAATTCCGTGACCATGCAAGAGGGTTTTTAGAGTCATAGAGAACAAACACCATCACAGTACATGGGGTTTCCAGAAGGGCAAGCTAAGTTAGTCCCAATCTCTACTATTTTCCAATAGCTCTAAAATTATTTTTCGGAATGAGCTGCCAGAGGAAGTGGTGGAGGCTGGTACAGCTGCAACATTTAAGAGGCATTTGGATGGGTATATGAATAGGAAGGGTTTGGAGGGATATGGGCCGGGTGCTGGCAGGTGGGACTAGATTGGGTTGGGATATCTGGTCAGCATGGACGGGTTGAACCGAAGAGTCTGCTTCCATGCTGTACATCTCTATGACTCTATGACTCTATATTACCAATTCTCAACTAAAAGTTAATCTCAGTCCAATGATATCCACCTCATGTGCACCAAAAGAGGGGCAAAGGGCAGTGGTACTAGCTGTACCACAAGAAAGGTTGGTGCTAATTTTAGGAGTGCTAAAGCTACCACATTATAAAGAACGGCTGGTATGGTTTGTGGTAATTCCAGAGTGCTGGAACTACCATACTACATAAAACACCATCTACCAACTAAGTGAGCTCAAGCTATGTTGTCCTTTATATTTCACACTTACTTTCTGGTCAAATACCACCCTTGAGACTTTCTGTATATAGGTCTTTATTTACTTGAATGCCCCTGAAATTGTGGGCCCTACCAGGCGTCAATGTTTAATTTCCAAACTTACACATTCCATTTTTGATTCTGTTGGCATCAGGCAATATTGTTCACACTCTGAATGGTAATTCCTTTAACTTCTATCACTCATCCTGTACAGCACAGGCAAGAAATTCATCATATTGCATGGAGCTGAATAGTGGTAGTGAACTCTGCAGCATGTAGTAATGCACCAGAAGTCACCATTTAACCAAGATCAGCAATATGCTTTCTAGATTTCTTTATTTACTTTAACTAGTATCTTCAGATAGTTCATTCCTTATGTGTATCATTATTGAATAAGTCTATTGATTCCACTTTAAATAGTCAGAGTACTGTCAGCAGGTAGCAACAATATTATAATAAGAACAGTCATAAAGCAACACCAATTTGTTTGTGAGGCTTCCTAGCATAACACACTGATCCCACACTTATATTTGATTTCCATTTTTTAATCTAATGGAAAATGTAATGCCACTTAACAGGGTCTAAATAAGGAAAACCTTGATGCATACTGCCTTTGAGATCAGGTTTTAATGGTGTTACCCAGATATAACATTCTCTTGGTGCATATTTATTTCTTTACACAATCCCTTTAATTACATTCACATTGGTATACCATTTCCTCAGTCTTTTATGTTAATTTGCCTAATTTTCTTCCCAAACTGTGCTTCAGAAAATTGTGTACCACTTATCCTGACTATGCAGACTAGGGAAGAACATTCATGCCATTCTGTCAATCCAAATGAAATAACATTTTTATGATTTATGTATCAAAGCAGTAACATGGCTGAAGATATTAAATTGATACTTTACATCTGTCTTTTCAAAGAAAGATTATGTTTCCCGAGTTGTGGTGAAGGAGGAGATAGTTCAGAGACTCGAAGTATTTAAAATTGATAAGAAAGCATTGGATAGGTTGTTTGTTCTTAAAGTAAAAAATCCAAATGATTTGCATCTAAGGATACTGAAGGAAGTGAGAGTGAAAAGATACTGACCATAATTTTCCAATTTTCCTGAGACTCAAGGATGGCAATACAGGCATCTTATGGTCTTAATTAGATCATTCAGCACCTCAAGCCTGCTCCATAATTTAATAACGATCATTGACGATCTGTCTGTGTTTGAAATTCAAAGTCTTCTGAGATAGTGAGTTCCAAAGTCGTACAAACCTCTGAGAGAAAGGGATTACCCTTTCTCTCTGCCCTAAAAGGGTGATCTCTAATCACAAAACGGGCTCCCTGTTGATTAGAACTTCTATCATTGTACCTGTTGAATTCAAACCTTGAAGTAAAGAATTGTTATAAATTTGTTTAACACATGAAGGATTCTGTTCTACCAGCTCCTGCAGATTTGTTCTTGTTAAACTAGACAGGGTATGGAGAAAAATTACAAAGATGTTTCCAGGACTGGAAGAGTTGAGTTATAAGGAAAGGATGGATAGGCTGGGACCTGTTTCACTGGAGAGTCAGAGGTTGAGGACTAACCTAATAGAGATTTAGAAAATCATGAGAGGCATCGATAAGGTGAATAATCAAAGTCTTGTTCCAAGGATAAGGGAGTCCAAAACTAGAGGGGCGTAGGTTTTAGGTGAGAGGGTAAAGATTTAAAAGGGACCTGAATGGACACTTTTCACACAGAGGGTGGTGCACGTATGAATATACTGCGAGAGAAGGTGGTAGGTGCAGGTACAGTTACAACATTTAAAAGATATTTGGACGGGTATATGAATAGGAAAGGTTTAGAAGGATATGAGCCAAATGCAGGCAAATGGGATTAGTTCGGTTTAGGATACCTGGTCAGCATGGAGAAGTTGGAACAAAAGGATCTGTATCCATGCTGCATGACTGTATGACTGGAGTATTACAATGTTACACCCTTATGTGAAAATATAAGCCCAGCAACTGTAGGCCAGTCACTTTAATATACATGGTGATAAAGTTTCAAGAAACAATAATTCAAAGCAAAAAATAATGATCCCTTGACAAAATTAGGTTAAGGAAAGCCAACATGGACTTGTTAAGGGAAAATCATATATAACTGATATTCTGGAGTTTTTCGAAGAGGTAGCAGTGAGAATTTACAAGAGTAATGCTGTCAGTGCAGACACATGGTCTTCCAAAAGGCATTTGCTACATTGTCATGTAATAGACATGTGAGAAAAGTTATAGCTCATGAATAAAAAAGGATATGGAATTGGCTGAGTGTCATGAAACAAAGTAATGTTAATGGATTTCTTTTACCGGAGGGGATCTGTACTGGAATTTTGTAGAAGTCAGTGTTAGGACTCTTGCATTTTCTGATACACAAATGGCCGATATTGTGTTGTGCCTCCCAGTCAGTATATCAACAAACTTTTAAGAGGCAGGCTTTTGGTATCAGAGCATGTAAGTTAGGAGAGCCTAATACTAACCTAGTTACTTATGTGTCTGTAATATATGTGTAAAATGGCCAGCTGCAATTAATATCAGTTGGCAATCCTTCAGCACTGCACTATCCATACTTTCTTTTGTGTTATGAAACATTAGCACATGAGGTAAAGATATTGACTGGAGGCAATAATCACATCATGTTTAGCAGTGATGGCCTCATATAAAGCAAAGACTCCAAAATCTGGGAAACTAAATGAAAATCAATTGGCAACAGTCCTGGATGTCAAATAATTTGGATAATCAATGGCATCAGCTTCTTTTAATACATACAGGCATACAGCAATCTAAATATGGCATTTACCAGCCAAAAGACAGAGCTAATTTTTTTCGATTGATATCTAACATCTTTCAAGTTCAAGACATTTCAACAGTGCCTTACTTGAAAATAAAAGGATGGAAGTCACAAATACAAGCAAAACTAAAGGTGATACAGTGAGCAATTACTCTGATTAGCAAAAAAATTAGAAATAATAACAAAATTGCTTTTCCAAATTTCTTTGAAAAAAAGGCAGTTAAATAGTCTTAAAAGCACAGCTCTCCTAAAAGCTCCTAAGCTCTGCTTAGAAAGAAGTTTCAAAGCAGTTTTCTACACTAAGAAGTCTTGCCAATATCCAGACCTCATTTAGTTTCGCCATTTTTGTTTTCAAATCAGGGTCAAAATAATAAATGTTATTTGGTATGTGCACCATTTAGAGGCGGTAGCCTGAAAATACTTGCTTGCAATTTTTAGGCAACAAGCCTGCAGTTTACAAATAAATAGGCCAAGAGAAACAAAGGCATAAAAGGGAAAAACAAAAGGAACTAGAAGCAAAACCAGGAAATGAACTAAATTAACATTGCATGCTCTACTTCTAAAAAGATTTCCAGAGAAAAATGAAGCCGCACAATTATGGATTGGGCATTCCATGATACCTTTATGAATTAGGCAAAAGTGAGGACTGCAGATGCTGGAAACCAGAGTTTGGATCAGAGTAGGGCTGGAAAAGCACAGCAGGCCAGGCAGCATCCGTGGAGCAGGAACATCGACGTTTCGGGCAAAAGTCCTTCATCAGGAACAGAGGCAGGGTGCCTGCAGAGTGGAGAGATAAATGAACCCCTCATTTATCTCTCCACTCTGCAGGCACTCTGCCTCTATTCCTGATGAAGGGCTTTTGCCCGAAACATCGATTTTCCTGCTCCACAGATGCTGCCTGACCTGCTGTGCTTTTCCAGCACCACTCTAATCTAGACTCTGTTTTCTCTGGAGTGTCAGAGGCTGAGGGGTGACCTTATAGTGGTTTACAAAATCATGAGAGGCATGGATAGGATAAATAGACAAAGTCTTTTCCCTGGGATGGGGGTCCAGAACTAGAGGGTGTAGGTTTAGGGTGAGAGGGGAAAGATATAAAAGAGACCTAAGGGGAAACTTTTTCACGCAGAGGATGGAACATGTGTGGAATGAGCTGCCAGAGGAAGTGGTGGAGGCTGGTACAATTGCAACATTTAAAAGGCATCTGGATGGGTATATGAATAGGAAGGATTTGGAGGGATATGGGCCAGGTTCTAGCAGCTGGGACTAGATTGGGTTGGGATATCTGGTTGGCATGGACCAGTTGGACTGAAGGGTCTGTTTCCGTGCTGTACATCTCTATGACTCTATGACTAAGACCTCATTGAATGGGTGATTACCTCCACACCAATTAAAGCCTTTAGGAAGGATATTTTGGGCAATTCAAGAGACTATACTATTATCATATTGCTTGAGGATGGTTGCAAGTATGAAGCAATAGTCATAGGGTCATAGAGTTTTACAGCATGGTATGAATATGAAATTGACTAGCCAACAGGAGTTTGGTCATTTTGGGTTAGCAATGGTGTGCCAAAGGGATCAGTGATGGAGATCATTTTTCAATTTACATAAATAATTTGGATGAAGGAATCAAAGCTACGGTTGTTAAATTTGCTGGTGATGCAAAGATAGGTAAGAGAGTAAATTGTGAAGAGGATCCAATGAGGTTACAATGGGATATTGATAGATTACACAAATATGCAAAGATTGAGAAAATGGACTACAATCAGGTAAAATGTGAAATTATCCAATTTGGCAGATAGAATCCAAAAAAGTATTATGTAAGTGGTGAAAGATTGCAGACCTGCAAAAGAAATAGACCATTTTACCTCTTGTCAGACTGTCTGGAAAAAAAAACAGGAACCTCACAAACAAAGCTGTCTGAACCCAAGATTACAGAATGTCCAACCAAAAAATAATCAGCATGAGTTTTCTCTCTGTCTCTCTGAACTTAAATTTAAAAAAAACTAAGTTCTAGAATTCCCTCTTATGGCTAGTCATCTTCATTTTCGGGACTTCATTTTCCTGCTGTTTTGAGATGAAGAGTCTACAAAATGTTTTTGTTATCCTAGGGCTTGTAGTGGAGAATGGTTCCTGCTAATTGAGTGAAAATCTACGTCTGTCATGTCTATTAACTTAAGAATATTCAAAGCTTCAGATGCAGGTCCATTTAAGAAAAAAAAAAGATAGTTCTGATTAAAAATTATCTACAGGCTTCCTAGGATTTCTGTTATGGTGAAGTGTAGCATGCATTTGTCACCTCATTCCTAGAATGGTCTGAGGACCTTTGGTCTCAACAAAAGTTTATCATCGGGAAAAATTAATGCTGCTGGTATCCAATTTAAAATGTGTTTGCTTGTCACTGAACATTACCTCTATGTACCAGATTTGCCTTGTGGTATTTGCAAAATCAGGGGAGCCCAGGTTCAGAAGTGCCCTGCCACATCTGGCAGGAAGGATTCATCATGTCCAGTTGAGGGTCTAATGCTGGAACATCTACACACTGCTGTGGTTAGTTTTCATTTTTGGTGCTGCTTATATGGCTGTGACATGATGCCACTTTGCATTTGTGACCCTCCCTAAAACTGGTCTGGTTTAGTTCCTGTCAATAGAGTTCCTTAAAGGTGTCAAGTGCTTGCTGTTGGTGCTTGCTGTTGGTGAGTTTCCTGAGTGCGTGTTTCATCCCCATGCCTGTATGTTCTCAGATCTTTGATAGCATTTTGTTGTCTGAAGTGAATCACTTTCGTTAAAAGTATTGCCATGTACTGTGAGCTTTTCATTTCACTTTTTCAGATTTTGCATGATTCTTTTATCTCTATGGCTCAATAGCTAGATGGACCTTGAATTCCTGTATCCTGCCACTGCTGAGCTTCTCTTCAGTTATTTCCACACCTCTGCAGTCCAATGGCTAAGTTGGATTCATTCTTCATCTGTAACACTCCCCTGTCACTGCACTTCACCTGAAGCATTTCTTGCCACTCACCTCTGGTCCTGAGGGCCTGGTCAGCATGGCCGCCATACAGTAAGATGAGGACTACACTTGTCTAAGTGAATATTGACAGTCTTTATTAAACATAACTGTTTATAAGGAAGAATAAGAGATGATGTTCTACTAGAAATTGAAAGACTCAGGCTTCAAATCGGTGTGATCTGACATTACTACAACTTAACTCCTTTTGCACGTGCTACATAACTATTCTCAGAGAAAAACTATCTTTGCTTTCCCTCACACATAGATTAAGTTAGAAGTCTCAAGTTCATAAGGATATTTTCAAAGTATAAATAATTTAAAATAGATGAAATTTTATTATGGTAAAGATATTTGACTTACCACAAATAGAACATTTTTCAGTGCCATCTTTCAATACGTCTTACAGACCCAATAATACTCTATTCAACAAAATGTACCTTTCGCAAGGTTTTTTTTATCAAAGGTCTAAAGCACAACTGTGGTATTTCTCATCAGTTCGTAGGTTTCTAAGTCAGTGTAGTGTTGGGAGACTTCAGCAGGTCAGCATTTAGAGAAACACAAACAGCAATATCTGGATTTCCACATCAGGCTGTGCATGTACAACCTCTAAATGCTGTCGGTTTCAGAGCAGAAAGGACTGCGGACATTATGATTTTTTCTGTCATTAATTGGAAAAATCTGGGCCACAAAAAATGCTTCCTGCCGGTTTGTGGGATTTTATTCATTCGTTCACAGGATGAGGGTATTGCTTGCTCAGCCAATATAGTGATTGTAACGAGGTCAGACAGGTGGACCTCATAGAATACATGTTCCCTGATTGGGGCTGACAATCTGGTTCATACAGGGAGCCCTGGCTGACAGATATAAACAGGTGTGTTAGAGGTTCGGTTTTCTCCGAGAGCTGGCTCTGAGGGAGTTGGATCAGTGTCAAGGACTCTCCACATGCAAATTAAGTGTGACTTGGTGATGGGATACTGGCGTCTATGGAGTTTCTTAAGTGGCGATGAGAGAAAAGCACGCTCCTGATGAAATTTGCTCGCAACAGTTGTCTTTGAGTTGGGGTAAGCATTTCTGGCATCATGCTGTTATTTGGGAAGCTTGACTCCTGTTCAATCCTATCGTCAGAGACTGGACCCAGTATGTGAAAAGAATGCATCATTTTTTCCAAGTGAATGACATGTCTACCTGCAGTTGTTGTTAGATGAGAGTTCCTAGAAATATGTTACAATTAGTACCCATAATGGTTAGTACCAATACATGACACTGTCATTTGCAGTATCATCATCATGTGAAATCTTTCAGCGGAAGATGGAGAATATTTGACAAGGTCTATCCCAGCTCACCATTTATCTCGATGACATGCTAATAACAGTGAAGACCGATAAGGAGCACTTAAAGAACTTGGATATAGTCCTTTCTCCCAGGTAAACATACACCTTAGATAGGAAAAATGTGTGTTCCAGGCCACCCAAGTGACCTACTTGGGCTACAAAGTCAACAAGACTTGGTTATACCTGTTGGAAGATAAAGTGAGAGTGATCAAAGATGGCCTGGTTTCCACATCAGTATAGGAGCTTCAGCCTTTCCTTGGACTGGTGAATTATTACTGAAAATTCAAAGATAACCTAGCCTCCAATCTGGCACCTTTGCATCAACTCTTCAAAGAGGGTCAGCCATGGAACAAACAGCAATTATTCTCTAAGGCACATTATAATCCCAGCAAAATCTGGTATTGACATGCAATGCCATCAAAGTAGTAATATCATTAGTGGCCTAATGGAGAGGAGTATGAATGTGTATGCATCGATGACTTTGGCTAATGCACAGTGTAAATATACCCAGATAGAGAAAGAAAGGTTGGCAGTCATAGTTGGAGTCAGAAAGTTCCACCAATACCTTTACAGACGTAAATTTGTAATAAAAATGGACCACAAACTCCTGCTAGGTTTACTTAAAGAGGACAAGGCAGTGCTGCCCAGCACTGGGCTCCAATATTAACTGCATATAATTACAAGTTGGAACACCATCTGTGAGGACAAGTAGTGAGTGTGGACACATTAAGCTGCCTCCTGTTGGCAGATACACCACGCATGGTACCGCCACGAGAAGAGTCTGTAATGGTTTTAAATTTTCAGGACACACTTCCAGTCACAGCTGATAATATCAGACTTTGGTCACAGAAAGATCCAGTCCTGTCAAAACTGAAACATTTGGTGGTGATGGGTTCATCACAACTACCTTTTTGGACCTAGAGTGACCCTATCACAGTAGAGGATGGCATATTATTATGGGGGAGCAAGAATGATTGTCCTGAGCACAGGGCGCCACCAGGTACCGGCTGAGCTCCAACAGAGTCATCTAGGGATTCCAAAATGAAGATGCTGACGAGAAATTATGTCTGGAGGCCAGGTTTAGATGCAGACCAAGCTGCGTTGGTAGGGCAGTGCCCAGGGTGCCAATAAGGACAAAATTTACCACCAGCAGTTTCCCCACATTCAAGGGAATGGCGGGATAAACTCTAAAATTGGTTACACATGGAGGTCCTGTTATGGGCTCAATGTTCTTAGTCATTGAGGATGCCCACTCAAAATGGCTGAAAGGATATAGAGTTCATTCATCAAACACAGGGATGATAGAAAACTGCACGCATATTTTGCAATACAAGGTCACAATTAACGGGCCATAGTTTACAAGTGGGGAGTTTGAGTATTTCCTAAAATTGAATGTTATTTGTCATAGAAAGAGAGTTCCATACAATCCATCATCCAATGGTCTGGCAGAAACAGCTATCCAAACTTTGAAAGCAGGCTTAAAGAAACAGCCTACAGTCCCGGTTCCTGTTCGATTATCGGACCCCCCCTCGTGTAATCTCAGGGATAGCTCCAGCAGAATTGCTAATGGGGGAGAAAACTGCACCAGGTTAAATCTGAACTGGACTTGGCTTGGAGGGTGAATGACATCAGGAATGCCAATGTCAGACACAAGGCTGTGCTAAGTGAGAAGGTCAATTTACTTTGGTGTAGGAACCATGGGAATGGCCCTGCATGGGGAAGAGATATTGTCGATGTGAGGTCAAGTCCAGTGATATATAAACATTTGGTAGGTGTGACTGTCCTGATGAAGAACATGGACTGTATGAAAATGGCAAAAAGTGCAAAGGCCTGGCTCCTCAACAGCCTTTCCTAATGTTCTGGAACCCGAGGTTTCTCTCTCTCCATCAGGTGTGGAAAATACCCTGGAATCTGAGATGGACACAGTGGATGTTGTCACCGCATAATCTATGACCCCAGAAGAAGAGAATGAATTTCTTCTGTGATGCTCCGGGCACAAAACGTGATCTACTGTGTGTTACACACTGCTGTATCAGGGACAGTTGGAGGAACCTGATCATCTGTGCTAAAAAGCCTCAGTAGCTACAAAAAATAAATAATTGACTTATGTCCTCGGACTCAGAGAGGAAGGAATGTAGCAATTGTATTGAGGTCAGCCAAGTCGACCTCATAGAATGAGTTCTCTGACTGGGGCTGTTAACCTAGTTCGATCAGGGAGCCCTGGCTGACTGATATAAACAGGTGTTAAAGGTTCTTTTCGCTCTGAAAGATCTAGTTCTGAGAGAGCTGGGTCAGTGTCAAGGACGATTCGCATGGAAATAAAAGGTGACTTGGTGACAGATACCAACCTTTGAGCCATTATTTCAGTCAGCGTTTATTACTCATCCCAAATTAACCAGGGGCAATTGAGAGTTAACCACATTGCTGTGGATCTGGAGTCACATGTAGGCCAGACAAGGTAAGAAATGGCAGTTTCATTCCCTAAAGGACATTAGTGAATCAGATGGGTTTTTCCAAAAATTGACAATGGATTCATGGCCATCATTAGACTCCTAATTTCAGATTTGTTAAAGTTCAAATTCCAGTGGGATTCTAAACTGGATCCCCAGATCATTACCAGGGTCTCTGGGTTAACAGACCAATGATAATATCACTAGGCCATCACCTCCCATTATGATTCTGCCCCTTCTGGCTAAACAGAACAAATGCTTGCCCTAATTATCTCAAATAGCCATTAAATTGCACTACTGTCCTGTGCTATTTACTTCATTCTGACTGCAACTTTACATTTACTTTCACTTACTGCTATTTTAAGCTAATTCAACACCCAGCCCCATGTTCAATTACCCCAAATACTTTGACACTTTTACTACAGCTTTTTGGAAAAGCTAATATTCAAAAATTACTTTCCGCAATTGTAAATGTTGGACTTACTTTCCCCATTGCATCATCACCTCATCCACCCTGAATCATCATCTTGTAAGCAGTGATCTGCCTCAGTACCACCCATCATGTAAGAAGACACATCCTTTTAATTTTGCCAGATGGGTTTGTTGCCCCTTCCATCAGTACACATCCTGAATTGTGCAAGTAAACATATTTGTATCGTGTAAATGAGCACCTCAGAAATTCAGATGTTATTTAGCCAATGATATACAGCTGCTATTGTCACAAGATTGCGAAATCAGCTCTTACATCTCCTTGAAGGTCATTGAAAATGCTTATCACTCCACTTACCCGCCAACTGCACCTATAATATCCCCAATGCACATTCATATTTGCTAAGTTGCAACAGAATAACAATTGTAGAGAGTGCTTGGTTCAGTCGACCTGCAGTCCCCATTACATATCTAATATCAAATATCCCCAGAAGCCATTGGAAAGTTCTAAAGCACCATAATGTGCAAAATATGTGTTAAGGCCCAAAAAATGTTTGTATCAACTTTACAGGCACAACAGCTTGGAATTTTTTAAGGAGCTTGCTTTAATTGTTCTTTGTTTCCCAAGCGAAACTCATGAAGCCTAATAACATTGACTTATGCTTAGATATTGCTAAAAAGCAGAGTATTATATGTTGTGATTATATTTTAAATTTAAACTAGCTGCCTATTAGTTTGTGAAACAACATTTAAATAAACAAGCCAACAGCAGAATAACTGCTGCTGTACAGAATGATAAGCCATCACAGACTCGACATTTAGTACTCTCAGGAGCCACTTTAATAGGACACACTGCCATGAACCAGATAATTTTCATCAAGCTCTATTACCTTACAGTCAGAAAAGAAATGTTTCAATGGTTGTTTTAGTAGCACTTGGGGTAAAATAAAGAGGCCATATGACCATGACTCTTCCTACTAAGTGAATCTTGATCATTGCGCCTTCTGGGAGGCTCTACCTTCATCATTACATTGTGAGACTTTTGTGTCTCTATATTTCCTTTTCTAGACCAGGACGTTGTGCAGCGACAGACAATGGACAGAGAAAAAAATTACACATTATTTATACTATATAATGAAAACACAGATAAGGACTGCAAAGAAAATAAACAGCAGAGGTGAGAAAGAGAAAGTGATTTATAAAAGATAAACAAACTGAGATTCAGAACCACACAAATATCAGGAATGAAACCAATTTGAAACTGATAAAAGAAATGGACTGATATTTTGATGCTTGGTAGATTTTGGCATATTTAACGGCATCAGTCTCTAAGCTAAAAACCAAAGTAATATAAGCCAGTATGCAAACACAAAGGAATTTGATGAACACAGAAACCCAATGCCATCTTAAGATGCTTCCAAAGCAAGTTACTAGGAAACTGACACCATAGTTTCTGATTCACTGGTATAGAGTGCATGTTTTCTATCCTTAGGTACTTAGGTGCAGATAATGCAAGCATAGCATGGAATGCAACAGCTACTGATGTCTAGCTAAGTGTGCATCAGTAAGAGTTTTGTTAAACAAACTCAAACCTCGCATGTTACATGCACAAAGTATTGGCAAGCTTCCGATTGATTGTCGCCTAACATAAATTATTGACTTTTCTTTCTTAAGTCCTTTCCTTACATCACATTGCATTACTTAGATCATAACTAGGGTAATGTGGGATGAATCCCAACATCCAGTGGCAGTCTTATCCTTTTAGATTGATGAAAAAACTAGGCTTAGTGATGAGTTTATAAGTCTCCAGGAATACGACTGACCACTCTGACTCAGAAATTGGATTTTGAGTATACCACTGAGAGCTGGCTGGATTTGAATTTTCTAGCTTGTGGGGTTTTCCTTCTCCTGAGGGCTGGATGCAGGAAAATAGGAGCAACCTGCATCACGTCGGTTCTTTAGTTTATTACACCACTGGAAAAACTTTCCAGAGGCAGATTGGGAAGAGGATTAGCTATCCACTTCACAGAATAGTCCATCTATTCCAGTGATTGAGAGCACAGTTAGGGAAATTTCATGGCTTCCCTGGTATTTTGCTGCTGGTGGAAACTCTCTTTCATATGTCAATGGGTCACTGTTTAATAAGAATTCTCTCTTTGGAAGGATGGTGATAGTGGTGAGGATTAGGGGCTTAGAGAACATGGCCATAAACACCATGCCCTATTGTTGGGGCTTTGAACGTATAAACTGCAATTGCACTTGATCTTGATACAAGGGAGCATTTTATCTCCCATCTCAATGGACCTGCCAATCTCGACCTTGTTCGTTTCTGCACTGTTGTGAGTGTGCCTTCATTTTCAGCCTCTCTTATTTACTGATTTGCTTCAATACCACCCAACCTTTCTGGTGAGGTGGATGAGGCTCCAGACACTGGTAAAGCCCAGTGTTGATATTGAATGTTGAATTCCAAGGTGGCCAGTCAGGATACTGCCTCCCAAAACACTGTTGTCTTGCTCCTGAAGCCCAGAGCCCATTATCCTGGACTCAACTTGAGCTCATACTGAGAACAGTGACAGAGTGTTGGTGGATGGTAGATAATTAAGATAATGTGCATTTGAGCCTCAGTAGATTAGATTAGATTACTTACAGTGTGGAAACAGGCCCTTCGGCCCAACAAATCCACACCGACCCGCCGAAGCGCACCCACCCATACCCATTCCCCTACATCTAAGACTATGGGCAATTTAGCGTGGCCAATTCACCTAACCTGCACATTTTTGGACTGTGGGAGGTAACCGAGCACCCGGAGGAAACCCACGCAGACACAGGGAGAATGTGCAAACTCCACACAGTCAGTCGCCTGAGTCGGGAACTGAACCCGGGTCTCTGGCGCTGTGAGGCAGCAGTGCTAACCACTGCGCCACCGTGCCGCCCTCAGTAACCATCATGTTTTTCTTACAATTGTGATGGTGAATGTCTGAGTGCAATGCCAGCAGAGAAAACTGCAGCTATGATCATTGACTCAATTCCACCAAGTAAAACTGCCACCAAGAAAACTTGTGTTTTCCAACTCAATCAGGACACTAATAAAGTTAGAAACTCACACAGGTAACATCTTTCAGGCACTGTATGCCAATGCTGAGAATTACTTCAACATCTATTCGACATATATGGAAAGGCCTGTACAAAATACTTTCCGAAGTGCCTGCCATCTTGATGTTATAAAGGTTTATATCTCAGTAGTAGTACAAGGTTCAGAAAACTAAATCTTTCTGTGAGGGTCTAAGCATTCAGATGTACTCATTATGAAGGTAGATCTTCCTCAGGTTCTGAGAAAGAAGTTGGAACTGTTGCTATCTGCAATCATTTCTTCATTTGGCCATAAATTCAGATCCATAGCCAGGTTTTCCTGGCCTATGCACTTGAGTCAAAGGAAGTCTTTCTGTTGCACAGGTAAAAAAATTACAACCGTGAAAAATAAAGTGCTTGGATCAATAATTTATGTGCCATGAACATTAATTTGCATTTGGAATTTGCTGATGATGTGCAATATTCAAAATAAACAAAACACTGTGGACCCTTTATTAAGGGCTTCCCGAAGAACTTTATCCAAGCTAAAGCTGGGGTATACCAAGTCCCACAGGCAATGTTCATTCTATTTGTTTCCATCCATGTGTGAAATGTATTTTGAAACATGCACCAATATCAAGTTAATGTGCAAATAGCACCACCAGTAAAAACAAATCTGTGTTTAAAATATTTTTCAAACATGCTCATTGTATGGAAGAAGAAGAATGTTACTCTCAGCCATTGATAGGATAACATGTTAGTTCACAAATTACCAGATTAACTGTATTCAGTTTTAAGTTTACCATGATGACACTTCGACTCACAACTTTTAGGTTTTAAGTTCAGTTATCATAACTGCTACACTACCACTCATGACAAAATGTTGTTGTTTTTGTTTTTACACTATAGCTTGTACTTTACTAATTTGACAAGTTAAAGTGTTAGTAATGGTGCAAGATATCCTTTCTGTCAAATTGATAAGCACAAAATAGAAAGGTAAGAAGGTTTGACTTTTAAATCGATAGAAAATGTGTAACATGCAACTTTCATTTTTTAAGTTTATTGAATACTTTTAGTAATTAAAGCTGCACTGATTAGTGAGAAAAATACCTAAATATTTTTTCACGTCAACCAACCTAATCAGGCAGAAACAAAAAGTGCTTCTGTGCATTTGGAGAGAGGGTGACTTGCGAATGGGAAGTGAAGATCGGAGACTTAGTGTTCCGAAAACTAAATGATGATGAACAGTTCTGGAAACTGGGTAAGACAGCATTGTGATGAAGACTGAATTGAATCCCTGGAGGGATACAGTTGAGGTGGATTTTGAAGAAGTAGAAACATATATTCTATCTCCAGACTTTTTTAGATTAAAAAAACACTATGAATTATAAAGGTCTAAATCAATTCACCATTTTAAACTAAACTGTCTCTCACAATGCATGCAAATGGCAACTGGGATAGATAATATTTGGAAGTGCACATAGTTTAACATGTTACATGAGATAATCTCACAAAAATATTTCTATTACTATTTGGAGATCCAGACTAGGAATCTAAAACATTTTACAACTCCCTAGATATGTCCTGTATTCTTAATCTCTTGAATATCTTTGGATTCAACCTTCTTTTTGTAATTCTACAAAACCAATTCAATATAATGACCAGGTCAGTTGTATTCATGTTCAACAGATGAGATCCACAAATTTAATAAGGCAGCAAAAGACTTTCAAGATTTATAAGGGAGTTTTGTATGTCTGTAGTTTAGCAGAAACACCAATTTCCACTATTCCATTTTGACATTTCAGAAGGCAACTCCCAACTGGGGAAATACCCAGCTCTATTTTCATATAAGTAAATGCATTATTTAATTTTTTAAAAATCACCCAAATAATCAAATAACAAATAATGTCTACCAGGAGCAATGTTACACAAACTGAAAGGCAAAATAATCAGAAGACAGTAAAACAAGGTGGAGAGTGCGTCGTGAACCAAATTGGTTTTTGGTGTGGCAGATAATGCAACCCAGCCCATATGGTACCCACCTCTCTCTAAAGGCTTTGAGGATGTTGATTCACATCATATGCTCCCTCTCCGAGGTTATCTGAACATGAATGTTGCTGTAGCAGGCAGCCAGGCATTACAGTCCCACAAACGGCCAAGTGATCTGTTTTTTTTAGGCTCTTTGTTTAATTTCTTCTGTCATCCCATCTCGCATTCTATTAGTAGCTACAAACGCTTCCTGTTTGCGGGACTTATCCATTGCCTAAGAGGTTACTCATTGCTCATGCTAGCCTGTCACCTTGTCCAACTGAGGCCTCTTTTCTCATGTTAAGATCTCTCTGGAATACTTCTATCAGGATGTCTGTTAAAAGTTTTTGCTACTGTTTGTGACCCAAGTCATTACTGGAGCTATTTCTTCTGGTTCTCCACTCTCATATCCCCTCTTGCTAATTAATAGGTCTCATTTCTTATAACAAATCTCAGCCAGTTTTTATATTTTCTCATAGACTTGCCTGCATGTCCCATTAATGTTGCCAGAGGTGGGAGTCACTGAACCTAGCAGTTGTCTAAGTTCACAATGCAGGAGTATCTCTGGGGAGCAGACACAAAATATTGGTGCAGCCTCTGCAAAGTCCTGGGATTCAGAGAGTGAACTGTTGGCTGACTGTCTTTATATATGGCTCCTGGAGGTTGGATTGCCGAAATTCCCAGCAGGTGCCAGAACTTCCTGTCCACCCTCCAGTAAATCTGGTAATTTACCAGCTCATGCATATCTAACAGGTATTAAAGAATATAAGAAAACCCATCCCATCCGGAAGCATCCTGTTTCTTGGGCTCACCATGATACTTGGCCTCAAAGAGCAATTTCTCCCTCCTGAGGGTCCCACTCCCAATCACATTTCTGATTCCTGTGCCAGTGCAACTTGTGAGACGGAGGAAGTGAGTGATGGACTGTGAGTGGGAAAGTCAGGAACTAGAACTGGTGAATGGGTCAGGAAGGAACGTGGCAAATGTGAGGGAGTGGAGAGTGGGAGGGTCAGGAAGGGACTGGTGAGTGAAATATTCTGGGAGGGAGTGGGATAATTGAGGAGATTGTGTGAGGATTGATGAGAAAGCAGTAAGTGGGAAGGTTGAGGAGGGAGCAAAGAGTGGGGAGGGTCGGGGAGAGAATGGGCATGTAGCAGGAGTGGATCCAGGAGGTGGTGAGCATGAGGGTCACAGGAGAGTGGCGGCAGCAGAGTTAACAGTGAGGATGAGAGTCAGGAGGGAGACAGTGGGTGTTGGGGTTGGATAAGTGGGATGGTCAGGGAGGGGCAAGGCAGGAAGGACAAGTACCATGGCTGCAGGCATTAGGAATGCACAAGAGTGAATTTATGTCAAATTTGGCTTTTGTCCATTAATTTCCCATCATGTAGAGTTGACCAATGCTTTGCTTGTGAGCAAGAGTGGTCATACACCTCATTTCACCAGCAGGCTGTGAGCGGTGTAATAATGAAGTGCATGGCATTTGATAACAAGAAATTTCAAGTGAACACTTCACACATATTAATCAAGAATTATGACAGAAAACTATCAAAGTCTCTTTAATTATGTGGTTACAATTTTACATAGCACAGAGATAGCAGAGTTGTGGAAGGGACCAGAATAAATACCGAAACAAGATCGAGTTGGCATACACATTGCTTCCAAAATCATGGGACAGACAAACATTTAAATAGCTAGGTAACTGCCTCATGCATTTTGCATAGCACTGCAATAACTTGTATTTTCATTGTTTAAAGAGATTCACTCTGTTACTGCAACTGGATCCTGCTGTTATAAATATCTGAGGCAAAGTGTTTCCGTGACACCTTCAGTTTATAAAGCTTCAGTTAGAACAACAGAAAAACAAACAACTTTTTAAGAAGTTTGCAACCTATAATGTTATTGCCATTGACAATGGATCTTAAACATTTGCAAAATGCACTGTCAGAGTTTAGTCAGAAAGTCAGAATTCCACATCACAATTACAGACTTCGTTATAGTAGTCTAATTCATATAGTGAATATATCAATATGTAATCCCACATGTACATATCTCACTATAACTGGGTGAGTACCTGCTTCCTGCTGTCTCAATTTTGCCACCCCTTGCTTCTTTTCCAGTCATTTATTTCGACATTCTGGACAAGTCCCACAATTGCTTCATTTTCTCCATCTCCCTTCTTATTTTCTCCCTTCTTATCTGACCCTTCTAAGTGTGCTTCACTCTCCTCTGTACATGTATTCTGTTCAGTTTCTTGTTGAAGAAAGTATTTAGAATCTATCAGCATTTGCTTCTATAGCAGTGTCATAGCAATGCCAGCTGGCATTGTACTTGAACATTAGTTTTCATAACACCAAACAAAATCAAAGAAATTTGTAAAAGGAGCTCTTTTTCACTTTTCACCCAATGCAAGGCTCAAGTACTGCAGGTAATACAAAAGGCAATAGTCAACCAGCCTTCAAGGTGAGTTCAGGACAAGGCTGGGAATTTTGCAAAAATGGTTATTGCGTTCCCTGGAGTGGGTTTCATGTGCACTCTAAACCTCTGCACGAACAACTCAGTCTTTCTCCTGCATGTTTTTTCTCTTTGAAAGCCATGATTGACTCTGTCTACATGAAACTCTCAGGCAGCAACCTCAGGTCCTAACCACTCTCTGCTAAACAAATTACTCATGTTGCCTTTAATTCTTTTACCATTCACCTTAAATCAGTGTCCCCTGATTCTTAATCCATTCATCAATGGGAACAGCATCTTTTCTGCTTTTCTGTTAGTCCCTTTCTGACTTAGAACACATTAATCAAACCTTCTCGCAACCTTGTCCAATCTATTCACTTAACTGCAGCCCCAATTGTTGAAACAATTCTTGTAAAGCCTTTCTGGACCTTCAATAATGCTTTCACATCATTCTAAAACTGCAAAGTCCAGAAATGGATATGTTACTTCAAATGAGGCTCATAAAAATTTACAGCACAGAAAAAGGTCACTTGGTCCATTGGATCTGCACCAGTCAACACAGACTTGACTATACTAATCCTGTTTTCAAGACCATGACTCATCGCCCGAAGGCTTTGACAATGCAACTGACTATCTAAATATCATTTAAATTTTATAAAAGTTGGTGACTTAACCACTGTTTCATGCAATGAATTCTAGACTCTCACCACCCTTTGGTGAAAGAAATTCTCCTCAACTCTCATCTAAGCTTTCTACCTATCATTAATGTATGCTCATTGGTTACTGACTTCTCTAATAATAGAAAAGAAGTTCTTTCCTATTTACCCTATCTTATATAGCTCTGTGAGGACTCCTCACAAGCTTTGCTGCTCCAACAGAAACAATCTCTGTCTATCCAATCCTCTCTCATAGCTTAGTCCTGGTAACATCCTGATCAACCTCCTGGAGATGAGGATATGAAATGCTAACAGGGCAAAGAATGATTTTAATTATGCATATGATATGCAGCAGAATACTGTGAAAGTCAGAGTGTGGGAGGTGGCACCTGAAATTGCTTGCCCTACACCTTCAGTGTCCTCTTGAAAGCCTGGATTGTGCCAGGGCATTCCGGCTGCTGACTTCCTTGGCCACCTGTGTCTGTACCTGCTTGGTCCTCTTCCTTCTGTCCTCGGAAAAGATCACTTCGCAGCGGCTTCTCACCTCCCTCAGCTGCAACTCCTTGTGAGAGGGAGACACATAATGTAACAACCTTTCCAGGTCTCTTTTCTACTTCCCCTCCCACTTCGCCAAGAACATGCAAGTCCTGGGCCTCCTCCACTACCAAATTCTAGCCACCTAATGCTTGGAGGAAGAATGCCTCATCTTCCGCCTTGGGACCTTCCAACCCCACGGGATCAATGTCGATTTCACCAGTTTATTCTTCTCCTCTGCCCCCATTTTAACCCAATCAAACCCTCCAATCCAGCACCGCCCTTTTGAACTGTCCTAACTCTTCCTTCCCACCCTATCTATCTGCTCTACCCTCCACTCTGACCTATCACCATCAACCCCCACCTTCATCGACTTATTGCATTCCCAGCTATCTTCCCCTAGTTACCCCCCAATCCCATTTATCTCTCAGCCCCCTTCGGCACCCCCTCCTTCACATTCCTGATGAAGAGCTTATGCTTGAAATATCGACTCTCCTGCCACTTTTTGACTCTGATCTCCAGCATCTGCAATCCTCACTTTCTCCCACTCCCTAACTATGTTGTACTCCGTGACAGTCAAAAACTGGTTAAAAAAAATCTAACACCCAATTAAGGGAAACATTTGGAGAATTCCTTTTTGACTCACTGAGGTTATCAAGCAAACTTGCTGTAGTCACAACACCTCATACCTTCAGCTGCATAATTCTTCTCATTATAAATATCAAGAGATTGTGTTTTAAAGAACTCAAATGGTCCCTATTTCTTCCAAATGCTCAAACATTTATAGTTGCCTTTCAAATAGCAGAATAGGAACTAAGGAGGAAGGTTTTGTTTTCAGTTTGGTGATTATAGTGGCAATTCCAGCAACGTGAAAGTGCCCTGATTTTAATTTTTTTTAAAATTGTCTTTGAGATGAAACTATAAATTTGGGTTTCATTTTTCTGTACAATGAACATTTAACAATTTCTACAAAGTCAGATGATAATGTGATATAAATTTCTGCAGAACTCTCATCTGCATATTACTATAATCCTTAATGTTTGATTTAAGTATTATTATGACCTGAGCATTTTCCAGCTAAAGCTTCCCAACCAGCAAATTAGTTATTCTCAACAATGCTTTGCAATTTGAATTGAATTAAAAAAAAACTTAAACTATAATTGCCTGTGCTAATTTAAAATCTCAAAGCAGTCTGCAAACTGCATGCAAGTGAAGCTGACTTGTTTAGCTAATAAAATTGAACTTTCATCATTGTGAATTGAAGGAGACAATGGGTTATGATTGCTAAGATTACATTATTAGATGTTTACAGTTGTACTCAGAAAATTAACAGCAACAGGTTGATTTGTAACATTATTGGGTTACGCATTTTTTTTTGCTGTGTTGATAGTTGTAAAGAAAGCCTCACTATATAAATAACTTAATGCTCTCACATTAAGGTCGGTTCATTATTTGAACTTTAGGATTTATGGTGCTTTAGATATTTAATATTTCCACATCTAAACACACTGCAGGTATTATTGAGGCTTCAAATTATTCTAAAATTAAAAATTAATGGATTCAGCAGTTTTTACTTCCTGATCCACTGTTTGTGAAAATACTGCAATATGACTGGTTGCTTACCCTGTTTGAAGACATCATTGCTCCTATAACTTATGGTCCCTTTGACTTGGTACCAGAATCATGCTAACATTGAGAATGGAGACCTCAATACTATAGTGATTGTTGAACACTTGCAAGCAGCAAGTGCTCCTGCTTTCTGCTCACTGTGAAATCCATAACTCAAGTAATCTTTAGTTTCAAATTATTTTGTGTCAATATTCTTGTTTTCTCAATTAAGCAAGAGATTTAATGCATGGATTAGATTAGATTACTTACAGTGTGGAAATAGGCCCTTCGGCCCAACTAGTCCACACCGACCCTCCGAAGAGCAACCCACCCAGACCCTTTCCCCTACATTTACCCTTCACTTAACACTATGGGCAATTTAGCATGGCCAATTCACCTAACCTGCACATTTTTGGACTGTGGGAGGAAACCGGAGCACCTGGAGGAAACCCACACAGACACGGGGAGAATGTGCAAATTCCACAAAGACAGTTGCCTGAGGCAGGAATTGAACCCGGGTCTCTGGCGTTGTGAAGCAACAGTGCTAACTACTGTGCCACTGTGCTGCCCACCATGCTGCTTAGTGTTGAAAAATTACATCTGAACTATTTAAGTCCCTGCTTGGCTCCCTGGTGACAACTTTAAACAAAAGTCCCTCTTGATTGTTTACCACCTTATTCACATTAGTATTGAGAATTGTATCCATGTCTTTGACACCCTCAAGTGGCACTTTCCTCATTATAGACAATAAACAAATGTAAGATTAAATATTTGCCTCTGTACAGGATAAACCACGTCTCCAATAAATCTCTCATATTGTCAACTTCTGATTTATGAACATACCACTATACAAATTCACAATTTTTCTGTTTCAAATTTCAGCGTGCAACTTTAAATACAGGGCCTATTTGGTTGTTTTACTCTATCATTGCATCTACTGATAGAGAGAATAATCTACAGTGATGTGATTTGGATAAAATATTGTCTTTCACATTTTCTGTATTTTATCAAAAGGGAAACCTCATACGTGACAAGTAAACCCGTGTTTAAGGAAGTGAGTGTTGTTCTCTTGTGCTTTGTTCCTCCTACTATCTTTTGCAACCTCATCAGGTGTTACGTTTTTGAAAAGGTCAGAAATTGTTTCCAGCTTTCTGTAATTTTAATGTGTTCTTTTGATACTTCACTTCCATATCTTTTTCATTTGACTTTCTTCTTTTAAATCTTTCCATTTTCCATGATTCTTAGCTTTTTGTGTTCTCTTATGTGCAACATTTGCTCAATCTCTCTCATAGAAAAGATTGAAGGATTGAAATCTAAACTACAACCAGCCAAAATGTGACTTTAACAAACTGAAGATGATAGAGATGATGGAACAGAGATAGTGACTGTAGTTGTTCAGAAAGGCAAAGGTTCTGACTTTATTAATTTAGACACTTCTTCAAACTATTTGAAGCCAGAGATTATTAGTTGAATCAGATTCCTTGATATTGATCAGAATACTCAGAATACATGTAACTTTGTGATTCTGAATGATGTTTGATCAGAATGGAAGAGTTAATACAGTAAACAAAATAGAGAAACTTAAATAATGTATAAGCTAAATGAAAACAGAAGCTGAAATGTAAATAGACAAGGGAAACATAGAAAGGAAGCTGACCCTGCCTGTTTCTCAGGAGACAAAAACTGAACCCGCAGTTTGGAAACCAAAACATCTGGACAGACTGAACCTGACTGAAAGATGTAAAAGGACAAATCTTAATCCATGCAGTAGATGCTGTTTGGACCTTGTCTAGTTTGCAGCTGACTTAGATAAGATAACCAATAAATAGTGAGCTTTATTATTACAAGTAAGGTGTTTTAAAAATTAATAGAGTTCATCAGTATTTGTAGGATTTATTGATAGTAACTTTAATGAGTATTGCTATAGTATTTTAATATTGATAATTTTTATCAGCATTAGTAAGGTTTATTGGCAATACAGAGTTATTAATTAATAAACAAGAAACAGCTCCAAACCTCTGCAATGTGGGAAATCCAGGATATTTTCATTCTGTATAACCAGTTGTGCAAGAAGAGTGACCAGTGGCAGCAACTTGAATTTGGGGTTTCAGACTTCAGAAGCAGCTGGCTAAGTGTGGCGTTTCTCTGAGATTGAGAGCGACTTTGATTAATCCTATTGGCTTTGATTAATTGTCCTACATACAATAAAGTTTTTGCCTTGTTTGAAAATATATGAAAACTAGCGGTGTGGCTATTTTGATTAAAACAAATTACTAAAATTTCACTTTGACTATTAGTGGCCCTTGAGTGGATCATAATTGTATAACGTTGAAAATTGCAATTATCAATATTACTAGACTAGTTACACTTGAACTGTTCTGAGTTCATCACACCTATTGATTTAATATCTTTTTTGCATATGATTTCTTTCAAATTCAATGTTTACTACAGTGATCCCTCTACAAATTTAAAGTAATAAGAGGATTTCTGAGTGTCAATCATGGTATGGGCTAACACTTTAGTTTTTGAGTCAACAAATTGAGGTTTCAAATACATTCTAAATACTTGAGCTCAAGATCCAGGTTGAAACAACAGTGAAGTGTAAGTCAGTCCCATACACTATTGGAGATGTTGCTTTTCAGATAAGACATTAAATAGAGGCCTTTTCTGTCCTCTCAAGTACACATAAATATGCTATGTTGCTATTTACAGGTATTCAAGAAAGGGGGAAGGCAGAAAGAAGGAAATTATAGGCTAAATAACTTAATGCCTGTCATTAGGAAAATATTGGAATCGCTATTAAAGAAGTAACAGCAGGACATTTAGGAAATCATAATGCAATCAAGTAGAATCACCTTATCCATTCCACCCTCAAAGAATCTGAAAAGAAACATGATGTCCCTTTCATAAAACCAATAGGTGTAGAATATTTGTATTGCCAAAAGACATTTGATTAGGGCCTTATGAATGGTTATTGCACAAGATGAGAGCTCGTAACATTGGGGATAATTTATTAAGAATGGTTGACTAATAGGTGATAAGTGATTTGGGCTAAATGGGTCATTTTCAGGTTGGAAATCTATACTGAGTCGGAGCGTCACAGCCATAAGTGCTAGGACCTCACGTACTTACAATATAAATTTATGACTTGGTTGAAGGGATAGAATTTTTCTGATGATACAAAGATAGCTAGGAAACCAAGCTGTGAGGAAGATGAAGATTGTCTAAAAAGGGACTTAGGTAGGTTATGTTATTTAAGATGGAGTATTAGTAGCAAAATGTGAGGTTATTAAATGGTGGAGCAGGCTCAACGGGGCAAATAGCTGCTCCTAAGTTTTATCTTCCTATCCTCCTCACATGCAGGTGCAGCAAGTAATTAGAAAAAAATGAACATTGGCTATAATTGCAAAGGTGAAGTTTAAACATAGGAAAGGGCATTGTTGAGACCACAACTGCTTTATATACTTGCACTGGAGATAGTTTAGAAAAATGTGCATGAGATTGATTCCTGAGATGAAGTGATGATCTTATGGAGCAAGGTTGAATAGTTTACACAAGTCATTATGATCCCAGATGAAGCTATTACTGGACAAGTCACATCCCAGACTGAAATTTGACTTGAAAGATCATATTTTGCTTTGTTTTAGTTTTAACAAGATGGTTCTCACTGAAAATTGAGATGTAATGTTGCAGATTTGGTTTTCACAATAAAATTAAAGTTTATTAAGCAAAGGAAATGAAGTAGACAAACTATTTGCACATAACACATCTTTAAACATTTTTAAATACATTATGGAAATATAATCCCATTAATTCCAAAACACTGTCTTAATGGTACCACAAAGTACTCCGTGCAGTACTACAATATGTATGCAAAACAAAAATCTGTTTCTCTCATACCTTGATTGGCTTAAGTTTACTGTGACTTCGACTGCTATTCTGGAAAATCTAATAGCATTTTTTCCTACAGAGTGCATACCCTGAGTTTAAAAATTCTCAGCTTTAAATAACCTCTTCAGTGTTCTGTCCAAACACGTCTGCTCTGGGACTATAACTCAACCCCTTCCATTAAGGTAATCTATTTTTACTATCTTTTCCTCTTGTCAGGAGCTTTACACATCTATCTTCATCCAAGGAATTCTGAAGACCTGTCCCAAACTACTTTCTCCTCAAGCAATGGGTGTTTCCCCTGCAGCTTAAAAATAATTCCATAATTTTTGAACAGAAACCTGATGCACAGTTGTTATAAACCCTCCTGAAGGAGTTTTTTAAAAACCATTAGTTCAGAAAGCTATCCCCTAAAGTTGGTTTAAAAGAAATTGCCATTGTTACAGAAATACCTATCAGTTAATCATTACACTCATCCAACACAGAATAAACCCCATATGTCACAATTTCAAAATTCAAAGATCTAAACTTTGAATTAAAATAAATGTCATTAATATATGTATAAATCTCACACTTTACATCACACTATATTCCTTGGAATTTAGGCTGACAAGTCATTTGATCAAAATGCATAAAATTCTAAGATACCTTTATGTTGATGTTGAGAGTATGTTTCCCCTAATTGTATAATCTCGAATTGGTTATCTTAATTTTAGATCAACGGGTTGCTCAATTAAGATGGAAATGAGGAGAAATTTCTTCTCTCAAAGTATAGAAAGCTGAATTTGAGAGCTGTAGAGGCTTAGGTATTAAATAATTCAAGATTGATTTGAGCAGATTTTTAATCTCTAAAAGAGAGGGCAATGTGAAACAGGCTGAAAAATAGAGTTGAGGCTGATCAGATCATCCTGGATCTTATCAAATGGCAGAACAGAGAGCCCCCATACAGCCTACGCTTGCTCCTGTTTCTTTTGTTCTTTTAAAACACATTTTATCTAAAAGCTTTAACAAAATGCAGCAAGTATATGTTATCCTGCATGAAGA
Organism: Chiloscyllium plagiosum; assembly: GCF_004010195.1. Classification (NCBI taxonomy): domain Eukaryota; kingdom Metazoa; phylum Chordata; class Chondrichthyes; order Orectolobiformes; family Hemiscylliidae; genus Chiloscyllium; species Chiloscyllium plagiosum. The sequence continues at coordinate 44,831,652 of NC_057727.1, forward strand.
ATTTAAAACCAGTTTGACAGCCTGACAAAGATTCAGCCAGCTTATCAAAAGTATAGGCAGCTGAGCTGCCATTGAAAAATTCAGCTACAACTGTAAGAGCAAAGAAGCTTTTAATGATCAATGTCAGAATGTTGAAAATGGGAATAAAAGATTGACAGAAAAGTAGAGTGAAGCTGACATAAAACAGCAAGCAAGAGGTAAGGGATGTTTGAGGGAGGGGAAAAGATAGCACAAAGAAAGACATTTAATGTAGCTGGAGAGTACAAACACTCACCATGGAGATGAGTAAGCTTCTTTATATCAATATATTGAAAAGCTTTAATTCTACTGGAATATTGCAGCTTTTTGATTTCTGACTGACTATACTCAAACCTTAATTAAACAGCCTATTGATCTGGGTCTTCTCCCCACAAAGAAACAGGAGTTTCATAATTGAGATTTTCTCTCTTTTCATTTTCTTTTCATGTAGCTATGAGCATTGCCTAGTTCATAATTTAAGCTCCTAAATATCGAAGCAAAAAAAAGAGCAGGGGGTATTATTTTTAGAAATCAGTATCATAAATTTCAACTTGCACACAACTGAATACTTCATAAGTGTAGAAGTAAACGTGTGCAGTAAAATGAAAAATGAAGCAAATTATAATGAGTTAAGGAAAAAGGGGAAATCTGCAAAAACAAAAAGAAAGCTTTCCAGATGATATACAAGCAAAGTAAACTGTGCAGGGTTCCTAAAAATGTAAACAAGCAAAACTCTCCATGGGTTAGATCCATACCTTGCGCAAAGAAAGATGAATGTGGTGGTTGGAGGTCAGTCTTCTCAGCTGCAAAACATCTGTGCAGAGTTCTCAGGACCCAACCACATTCAACGGCTTCATCAATCACCTTCCCTCCATCATAAGTTCAGATGTGGAGATGTTCACTGATGACTGCACAATATTCAGAACCATTTGTGACTCTTCAGATATTATGCAATCCATGTGCAAATACTGCAAGACCTAGACCATATCTGGGTGTGGACTGAAAAATGACAAGTATAATTTGTCTCATATAAGTGCCAGACAATGGCTATCTTCAACAAGAGACAATTGAGAAGGACATAAACTGTGCAGGGTTCCTGAAAATGTAAACAAGCAAAATATGCCTGAATATCTCTGTGCCTGGTTTCTTCAAACTGCTCCAGCTGACCTTTGCCACTTTAGTCAGGCAGATGCTTCTCACTACATCAAAAATATCATTGATGGTTTATTGGGAACCCTGCACAGTTTATGTCCTTCTCAATTAAAACAGACTAACAGAGAGAAAGGAATAGAGGGAAGAGCTCACCAATTCTCTTAGTGTTCTCACAGATATAGAAAATAATTGTTGGAAATCATGTAGCACTCAAAGCGCTGTATAACAAGTCATGATGGTTCATTGACTTAATGCTGTAGAGTAAGACTGAGGATTGTGACTACTGATCTCCTTCAATGTCCATATTTTGTTTTGTTTTGTGGATATTTGTCATACAGAGTGCCAGGGAATTATCTTTGTGCTTCAGTTACATTGCTTGTAAATCATCTGGAAAGATTTTTTTTGTTTTTGCAGATTTCTCCTTAACTGATTATAATTTGTTTCATTTTTCTGGTCTTGTTATGGCCCCTGAATATCACACTCAGTCAAATGTGGCCTTGATGTCAAGAGCAGTCACTTTCACCTCCCCTCACAAATGCCTTCCAAGGGGTATACAGCTGTAGAAGAAATGTCCGAGGTCTGACTAAACATTGAGAAGAAACAAACTGCCCAATAAGTGTTTATATAAACTATTCCTTCATACTGAATGAAACATCATCAATAAATAAAGGACCACAAACAATTCATTACAGCAGACATAAAGCTGCCCTGCCTTACTTAGAACATTAATGTGACTATTTTGTTAGGCAAGCCCTATGAAACTGGGTACAAATGGCCACCTGGCATTTTTATGTGCAAGCTCTTTATTAATTTGGAGGTCATTGAAA
>NC_057727.1:44834148-44899908 GCF_004010195.1 Chiloscyllium plagiosum
CGTCCACTGAAGTGAGTTCACTCCATAATCCTAGCTGGTTGATATTCCTGTCTGCTGAAGCGGGTCCACTACATTCATCCGTCAAAACCAATGAACCTCTTTGCTGTCAGATCTGGCAACTGGCTGGTATAACCAATAGGTCATGTCCAAAAATGAAAGTTTATCACAGTTTTTTTTAACACTAAACTTGCTGTTTTCCATCTTAGTTCTGTAATCTGTATGATCAAATGAATATTACATTGAACAAATTAGGTAATTAAAGACCAAACACTAAATATTCTATTCGTATCCAGCATTGAATTCCTCAAGATGTATTAATGTTAATACTTCCCATATTGATTTTTTAAAGATATTCAGCTGAATAGGGCATTTTTCTTCATCAAAACCAGTTTTTGGACATAAAACAAGATCAAATTTACTAATGATCACTAAAGTAAGATAACTGTTCATGTCAAACTCTTCCTCACTCGAAATGCAAAAGCCTTCTGAAATGAATCCTTTTGTCTATGATCAGTACAAAACAACAGGAATAGGATTTCATACACACATTCTCCTAATACAATTAGGTATTAGGGCTCTCACTGTCTGTTCACTTAAAAGCCCCAGATGTGCTAAGTGTAATGATCTTTAAGGTATACTGTTATCTGTCACTCTAAGTTTCACTAAGAGGCTTTCGTCAAATGCTGATATGGTTCTGAAGATTCCCATTTTCTTGCCAATTATGTAAGGTTATCTTTGTATCAGTTCCCTCATGACTCAGCTTTAGTGCATAAAAGCTTTCTAACTGATGGCAGACTGTCATATGTATCACTGTTTCTTTTCTGTACTTTTACAGTATTAGATATCAAAATGAAATTGAGATATGATCTACTAATTGGTTTCTATTTATCAATAACATAAAAACCAGATTATTGTATGTTTAGTACAAAGGTAATTTTGAATCAACCTAGTGATGCCTCTGTAAACAGCCTTTAATACTCAAAACAGTGCAAACATGCAATGTTCATTTATTATTACAGAGGGTACCTGATTTATGATAGCCTCATTTACAAACACTCATGCTCACAAATGCAACAGGGATGTAGCTTTAAAGGTTTGAGATGCAAATGGTTCCTGTACAAATAGCTCCTTTATATTATCCTGCATTGTGTTCCAACTTATATACCAATTGACTCGCAAACAGACTGAACAACAGAACCCATTCACAACCAGGGAGACTGCCTGCATTTAAACAATTTGAAGCTTGTGTTTCCTCTCAATGTTGAAAGGTTCCACATCACATTTTTTAAATACCTTTTTAAAATTTTGTTTCACGAGGTTAGGGTTACTTGAAGCCCAAGATATTCATGATAACTTTCTAATGATGAATTACACATACCACTGCTTTCCTGGTTCTAAATCTCTAATTGTACTGCTGCTTTTGCATCAATAGAAATATGCTGTTGAAGTGAACTCGTCAAAGAACAGTTCTGTGAAAGGAAAGTACTAGGAAGTTGGAAGTCTGAAATAAACTCAGAAAATACTGGAAATATCCAAAGGAATGAAAACAAACCTAATATTTCAAGATGATGACTTTTCTTTCTTTCAGACCCTGTTGCAAAGAAGTTTGAGTTATGCCATTGTTGCAAGTTATGCAAGTGGTGCCATCAGTCTATAAGCAGACTGATACTGTCATCAGGAAAAAGTGAAGTCATATCAGACTTAGCAAATAGTAATGTCGAATAGATGATGTAAATTTAAATAGTCAGTTGCATTCTCCATCTTGTTCACACTCTGACCTTTTTTTAAAAATCGTTTCCTGCAATCTTCCAAAAACAAACAATGTTAAGCAGCAGCACCTCATTTTTAGATTTGGAATCCTTAAGCCTTTAGAACTCAACACCGAGCTCAAAAGCATTAGAGCATAAGATCTGTCCCAATGTTCTTTCCTCATTCTTTGCTGGTTTATTTTACTTTTCTCTTTGTTTGCTTTTACATAGCTCCCAATCATATTCCTTCAAGAATACAATTTCCCGATGAAGAGCTTATGCCCAAAATGTCAACTCTCCTGCTCCTCAGATGCTGCCTGACTGGCTGTGTTTTTCCAGCATCACACTCTTCAACTTGATACTCTGCCAATCAAAGCCTTTGTTTCTTTTATCACTTGTTCTATTATCAATCGCTTGGCATTGCACCATTCACCCTTTTTAGCTTGAATATTTTCTGTTATACAACAAACCTTCCTTTTTTTTGTTGTTATTTCCACGCTCCCCCCTCCCCGCCCCACTCATGTTACAAAGTCTATCACATTTTCTACCTTTTCCTAAGACTATCGAAAGATCAACAATCTGAGATATCCATTTTGCTTCTGTCTCTAAAGATGCTGCCAGACTTGCTGAATATTTCCAACATTTACTGCTTTGATTTCACATCAGACTTAGTTAGGCTATTGCTTTGAACTCAGTTTGAAGGGTACTTTTTCACACCTGAGATCCAATATGGCAAAACAGATTTTCTTAACGCGCAATGCTTGTTAAAAATAAATTGATGAGATCAAGCTAGTTGGGTTAAAGTAGGCATTTATTGCCTAATGAAATTTCACAATAGAGGAAGTCAGTTTGGCATTTATTAATGAAAATAAGGTTCCAAAATAAATTGCAAATTAGAGATTCAAACAATGAAGTCTCGAAATGCTAATGACTCAACTGATTGATGTCAAATTACTAGAAGCACATTATTACTCTGAAGTCATCACTTATTGTGCAAATTATTTTCTGTCCTGTGTTGTTGAACATTCAAGTGACACAATGACAGAAACTGATTGGGATAAGCTCCAGGAAAATCCCATGATTTTGATCTATGGCACAAAGCTTCTGATCTGGGTCGGAAACCCGATTCTAGTCTAGATCAAAAAGTTATCTTCAGACTAATTTTTAAACCTGATCTCTGATGCAGGATCCATTCCTGAGACACAATGCAGCAAACATCAAAACACAGAAAAATGAAACAAAATTAGGCCATTCTGTCCATCAAACCTGTCCATCAACATGACCATGACTGATCCTCTATCTCAATGCCATATTGCCACTCTCTCCACAGATCCCTTCGCAAACAGGCTTTAATTGCTCTATTTCTTTCCTGGGTACCTATTCAGGTAAGTGAGTCAGAACACTCCAAAGTCTTTGATCAAAACTCAGAGATGGAGACTTTTTCAGAGAGTTCCAGATGCTAGATAAATGGAGTTTCAAGTTCCTGGACAATTACCGCATAGTCAGGGCATTGGGACATTCAAGAGATAGCTTTCAGGGTGTGAGTGGTCCCTAACTATCTGGAAATTGGAAAATCTGGACATTTATTTTCAGAAACATACATATATCCCAAGTTGCTACCTCTAGCCAGTGAAATGACATACTTAAACATAATGCTTCATGATTTTCTAAATTAGTACAAAATCCTTCAACAATTTACATTTTATTAATGTTTTATCCCCATTTTGTGTTGAAGTGGATATGAAAATTTTGGATATAAAAATTTCAAATGAAGGTTGAGACTGATAAACTAAGATTCAGACCTTGGCATTCTTATAACTTCTTCAAAATAATTTTCCTATCAATGGAGAGAAGCTTTAAGAGTTTTACATGTTCTGACAACTGGAATGACACATTTGAGTGATATGATCTGATGGTAAATTATACCCAGTACAATATTCATGCATGACATTGATCTGCTTGTGTAGTGAATATGGCAATAAAATTTAGTATGAAACCAAATTCGAGAGTTGAGATTTCTGCTTAAGTGTTTAAGTTTGCAGAACATATACTTTCTGGGAATGCAAGTTAGAGTCTGTGGAAGCGTCCGTTCTGGACAGTGTTCCTTACCTTCCAAATCTGTTCAAAACAAGGAAATTTGTTCCATATTTTCATGATGGCAATTAGATTGCCTTATGGCTTAATTGATCAATTCTAGAAAAGGAAAATTGTGGTAGGTTCAAAAAAATTTTGGGGAATGTTTACTTGTGTTTTCTCACAGACTTATGTTTGACTCAATTCAGTAAGATTTAGACTCTGTTACAACACCTAAGCAGCTCTAATCAAGGCCACAAATAACATCTTTGTGACTGTGACATTGGTAAAAAAAATTCACCTCATCCTTCTACAGACTTTGACACAATTGACCACACCATCCTCCTCAAACATCTCTTAACTATAAACTGGCTGGCTGGGCATGCACTACTCCAGTTCCATTCTTATACATCTGGTCATATTTGAGAATCAGCAGCAATGGCAGTACCTTCAGCTGCCTAGGCCTCAAGCTTGGGAAGACCTTCCCTCCACCCTTCATGAAGTACCAAATTTTTCTCCTTGATACACTTTTAAAACATACTAAGCCTTTGGTCATCTCACCTAATATCACCTTGTGATCATCATAAACTTAACTTCAAAAATCTCATTCTTGTTTTCAAGTCCCTCTGTAATTTGTTTTCCCTCCTCTATCTCTGCAATCTCCTCCATCCATAACTTCTTCAAAATACAAATCTAATTTGGCCCTCTTTAGCAGATGTGACCACTGAGATTTGGAATGTCTCCTCAGTCTCCAACTCCACCATTTCAAATCTTTCCATATTTCTACCTTACTCTGCTGCATTGATACACTTTCCAAAACGTATCTGTTCAATCATACTTCTGGTTATCTGCTTTAATATCTAGTTCTGTGGCTCAGTGTTACATTTTGCTTTTCAATGCTTCATCATTGTTAAGCACAGGCCTGATTGGAGCCTTCAAGTCTATTGAGGGAAAATAGTGATAGATTGTTTTCACTGATTGGTGCTATGTGTGTTTCCTTGGATGGAAAGAATTGCAATGTTCACAAGAAGAGTTAAAAAGAATAATTTGGACAGCATTTTACTGGAAATGGACAATGGAATGAGCAGTTCTCTACCACAAACTGGAATCACGTTTATAAGTTATTTTTAAAACACGTTTAATAGTTCCTTGAAGAAGAGCAAAGTTAATGGATGTAGGGAGTCATTAGGAGAGTTGGATTAGATTCCAGCAGTTCATGTGGAAGTTGACATTGTATAGCCTTGGATGGTTAAATGGTTTGATTTTGTTGCATAATTTTGTAACTCAGCATTCATAGGGAACATGATCTTAAAAGTAAGGCAGTAGAAATTGTAATTAGATCCGAAAATATGAATAGGTGGCTCAACAAAAGAAAAGTAGAAAGCTCACACTGGCTGCAGCCCAGGAATAGATAAATAATGCAACAATGATTAAAGTTAATTGATGAAAATGTTTTATTATTTTATGTTGAGAGCATTCATTATAATTATCTTGCTCTAGGAATGCCTCATTAAATACATTGTAAATAAATATAGCATCATATGATTATTATTTTTTAATGGTCCACCATGCACAGTATCATCCAAATGTAATCAGTACTAAATCCAACAGGATCTCTTCCAATTAAATGCAGGCCCTCATTTGGGATATTTATGACTTAGGAATCTGTCATAATGTGACAATACATCAATTTTGATATGATGCCCTATATTTAGTGAGGATTTATTTTCTGAAGGAATGTTGTCGTAAATTTCCAACAGTTCAGAAGTAATCTTCTGAAGATAGTGCTGATGGAGAGAAACCTTGGACAGCTTTTTGCATTTTTGACTGGGACCCTAAATTCAAGAGCAGATGCACATCCTGGCTCCACAGCATGTTGCAAACAATCTGCTAATTTGGTATTAACTGACATTGTAATTATCTTAACCAGCTACCTAATTCCACCAATCCAGCCTCCAGGAAAATGACTCCAAGGTAGTTGGGTGCCAGTACACCAGCTGACAACTTGAAATTATGCAACCACATGTTCTTGCCCTATAATAGCACAACAATTTTGCCCTTTGTCAGAAATTTCAAAGAATTCTGTATGCAATTTTGCAACCATTACAAATTGCAGTATACAGGTTGTTGAATTCCTGATCAGTTGGTATAATTTCCAGAATCACAGGATGTAATCTGAAAATGCTGTCCTCATTAACTTTCAGTTATAACTACCTTTTGTTGATTACAATTTCTGAAGTGTGAACTATGATGCCGACTTGGTTTCAGGCTCTCTTTCCTGAAATGCGTTCAGGAATTATTCATCCTGCTCTAAATCAATAAAAAGGGAAAGCAGTAGATATTGAAACAAAGGTGAGACAGCAACAGAAGGAACACAAAAACAGAGAGCTGGACGTAGAGAATCAAAAGCAATCTACCCAATCAAGAAACAAAGAAATGCAAAATGGATTCTAAAGGGAAAGAAATAGGCTAAGGAGTCAACAACAAAGAGATGGTGACAGGCAAACCTGATAAATCAAGTTTGACATAAAGGCAGCAAATTTGACTAAAAGTAGCAGAATACTGAAAGTTGTTATCTCCTTGACAGATATGGAAGAATCCAGCCCAGGCTGATGGGAAAACATATCTCTTTTTTTCTTGATAGTAAGAAAGAAACCATGTAAAATTTCAAATGAGTGCACTTCCACACAGGAAAAATGGTCATCCTGAGCCACTAAGTAACGCTTTTACAGTCAGTTATTAATGGACTAGACTTGGGTATGCAGGACACAATTTCAAAAGTTGTAAGTTACACCAAAATTTGAAGGAATTGTGCATTGTGAGGAGGATAATTATTGACTTCAAGAGGATGCCAGCTGATGGACTGGACAAAATGTGACAAAAAAAAATTAACATGGAGATGTAATGGTAAGAATAAGGTGAAACATTATAACTTAAAGGATATACTTCTAAAGACATAGATGAATAGAGAGACCTGATCATATATGGGCAAAATAGCATTGGTAGGGCAGTTTCAGAAATTGACTAAATGCCAGGCTTTAAAAATTGCTGCCAAGAATAAAAATTCAAGAACGTTATGTTGAAACTTTATAAAATTCTGGCTTTGTCTCATTTGGAGTATTTTATCTAATGATGCCTATGCTACTTTAGCAGGTATGAGAAGGTCTTGAAGAGAGCTCTGAAACATTTATGAGAAAATCTCCAGATATGACGGATTTCTGTTACATGGATAGAATGGTAAAGTTTGAGATTTTGTCCTGAGAAAAGTCTGAGAGAAGATTTTATAAAGATACTCAAAGTTAGAAGGGATCTCAAACAAGTAAATAGAGAGAAGCTGTCCCTTTTGGCAGAAGGATAGAGAATCAGAGATCACAGTGATCACAGTGGCAAGCAAAGGACACAATAAGAAAATCAGAAAATTATTTTATGCAGTGCATCTTGAAAGGACCGTAGAGGCAGATTAAACTCTGATTTTCGTAAGACAATTATATAAATGTCGAAAAGGAAAAGAAAATGGGGAATGGTCAGCAGAGTGGTACTAGTTGAGTTGATCTTACAGAGATTTGACATAGAAGACCATTTGGACCATGTATTCTATGTGGTGCAATTCTATGATTCTAACATTACTTCAGTATGTATGTGCAATTCAGTGGCCTACCTGACTGAAGTGCTGCTGTATGCATACACATTAGTCTCACTATGTTGAATGTTGATTAAAATACAAATACAGCAAGTGCAGATTTTACATTTCTGTCTGTCTTTAAGACATTTCTAAATGAATGATGGATTAACAGTTGGAAAGGTAAAAACAAGGCCATTAATCTATTTAATTGTGTACAGTGTGGATGGACTGCACAATTATACAAAAATTACTATTATTATTTGCCTTGAGGAAAAAGACTTCACAAAAATTAATGATGGGAAATCTAGCTGTTACAATCTTATTTTAAATAGATTGTAATATGAAGTTTATGTGAATTAATTAGTTGTCTGATTCCACAGCAAAAGTTATTAAAATATATTATTATGGTTCAGAAATACTGCAGGTAATACGTACAAACCACTGTCTAAACAGCAAACAACTAGAAAGAAATTATTCAAAGAAAGAACATTTCCACACATACAGACTTAATGAGAATAGAGTTTAATATCCTTTTTGTAAAAGAATCATTCAGTACAAAGTTTCAGCAGTAGAAATTCATTTGAAAGCATAGCAGAAAATGGGTGGTATCAGGTTGTCTAGTTTTAGACAATGCCTGATATTGTGAGACACAACATAACTCAGACTAGATATGTAAGTATGTCTTTAGGAACCACACTCATGACATCATCACTGTAAGACACTTCATCTTACCTCAGATCACTGAAAGTATGACATTCTACGAGAAATAACCTCCTCTTTCCAAAGGTGGTAGCTCAATATTAATGTACTTAGGTGCCTGAGAAATATGTTTCTTTCTAGCAATTAGTTGTAGTAGATTGGATTATTCAATAGATTATTTAAGACATCTACATCCAGTTTCTTATGCTATAGAATATAATATTAACATTGCCACATCAGCAAAATTAATCCTGTCAGAACCAACTCATACCATGGTAGCAGCTTTGGGAATCTGTAAAAGATCTCCAATAACTTGATTACAGATACTTGGGCAACTCATTGAAGCTCAACCAGAGAGCAGCTTTGGACAACAAAGAAGTCAAGCAAAGGCAGAGATACTCACCCTTAAACAGCATGAGTTTCTGTTAGTAAAGACAACTGTGCAGATTTCTTGGTAGGGCATAAAGCACCAAGGAAACAAAGTTGATTACTTTTTCATTAGAATGTAAATTCTTTCATGACAAAAGCTATTTCTAAGATTGCCTTAATCAAAAAAGTGAAAAATATAAGGCTGAAGTGTGCTGTAAAGCTAGGAGACAAGCTCAGTGCAGTATAGAAAACTGGAAGGCTAGGATGTTCTGTTCCTTACAATTGATCTGTAAGTAACACATGCTCTGATGCCAAAAGCTGGAGAATGGAGCGACTGTAATTTACACAGACACAAAGTAGGGATACACATCTTAAGATGGTAGAGTGCAACATTTTAACATGGAATCATAGCAGAAATATCAATCTGAATTGGGCCTTCAGTGACATCCTTACTGAATTATAGTGTGTGTATTCAAACAATGTATGTACTTTGACCTCAGAGACCAAGTAAAAGACGATCCCAAGAATACAGACAAGAAATTGGCAAGAAGGGATTTTGCTGAATTAACAAAGCTGGTCCATCTGTGGATGATGGGAATGATCAAGTAAACATCTTGAATGCCATCAAAGAACAGCCTCAGTAAAATTAATTTGAGGATGAATAGGTTCCAACCTATTTCATACAGAGAGCAAACCCAAGACTCAATTGACCAGTTTGAAAGAGGATGCTGGAGAGAAACTCTTTGAGTTAATCATCACCAGTGGCCAATTTAAGCCATCAGAAAGGATCATTTGGGGAAGTAAAAGAATTACTTGAAGATGGACATGCGTATAAGGCATATTGGCAGTCCAATAACCATGACATGTTTTTGGTGCAGCTAACACTGTTGCTTTGATCAGCAAAGAGCACCAATCCATCAAAATCTTCAACAAATATGATTTGTCACACCTACTCATAAACGGTTCAGCTTTTCTTGACATCTGTAAAGCATGGAGAACCAAGGGACATTGGGCAGTTACGTGCAGGAAATCTGATTGTGAAGGCCAAGCCAGGCCCTAGACCAAAACACTGGTGATCAACAAGATAGTGCAACTGCACGATACTGGTAGCAAGGCAAGTGTTAAGAAGGTGCATTATCACTATACCCATCAGTGAGGTTCAGAATCAGACAAGCTGAAAGACAAATTTCAGAAGATAATCAAACTTTACACATTGTTAATCTTATAAATCATATTGATGCTTTAAGGTGATCAGAATATTTCACAACCATTAATATTATATTCCCAGAAAAGGCAGGACAAAACATAGTAAAGTCTGAAGTTGACACAGAAGCTAGTGCCAACTATACATTCCAAATGCTAAGTGCCTCAGCATGGGGTACACCATAACGCAGTCAACAAGAAGCTGTTTTATAGTAACATGAATCAGGATAATCCATGACTCTCATATGCATGTGAGGCATACAAATTGTATTAATCCCAGCAATGGAGGTAGCATCTACAGCCACTCCTTGAATGAAAGTCGCAGGAGACCTATTCACAATACACAGAGAAGATTATCTTTGTGATGGATTATTTTGCAAAGTTATCTATTGTTCAATGGTTTCGCAACATGATGAGTGTAACTTTCATTGACAGTTTATTTCGTGTTTTGGATCAGATAATGAAAAAAAAGAACTGCAAATGGCAAACCATTTCAAGGTACATATACTAAGTGGGGAATGACATAAGGCACATCGTCACTACACTTTATATTCTCAAATAGTCTAGCAGATGTATTGTACATATTATGAATCAATGATTACTAAGTGTTGAGAAACAAAGCAAAATTTTCGCATTGCATTCTGCGAAAATTTCTGCATTTTCACACAGCACCAATGGAGAAGGGATTACCATTCCCAGAATAAACTTTATAAATCATGTTAATGATATTGTCCAACACTGAATTATCTAATCATTCTGAAATTCAAGATCGCTTATCCAAAGACAAGCAAATAAAAGTGATACACAATTAGTAAACAGGTAGACAATTAGCAAAACTGTGTACTTTTCAGAGAGAGTGAATTAGACATACAAGTACTTGGATATCCAAAAACATTCCTTGCATATACAACCAAACCGCATCATATAAAAATATCACTGATTACCATGCTAAAGAACATAAGAGTGGAACAGCCTTATTGCAATTGAGCTTGGTTAGAATATATCTCGTGTACCATATACAATTTCACTTCAGAACTTGATACGTTAAATCCATTTCTCTCTCCATAGATGTTGCAAGGCCTGTTGAGTTTCTCCAACATGTTCTTTCTTTACTTCAGATTTCTAGTATCCATAATATTTTGCTTTTGTTCACGCTGAGATCTTTTAGCATTAGCTGGTAAGGGTCTGCATGCATTTGAAGAAGGTATTGCCTTTACTGAAAGTTGAACAGTACTTGGTGAAAGTATTAACAAGCCGCCTACTTTGTTCTCCTCCAACAAGCTAATGCTCATCTTTCAAACTGGGTTATAGGTATCTCCTCCAGTTGGACCATTGTCCATGACAATGGCAGTGTCACAGTTACCTATGAAAGTTCTTGGTAGGAGGCAAACAGTTTTGGAAATTTCAGTGATGATCTGCACAGGTACCCAATCCTTTTCTCACACAGTGAGGTGAGCAGCTCCTAGTGTTACACCAAGTGGGAGCTTTTTGACATGAGACACTCTAGCAAGGCCTGAAATGTTGTCTAGTTGGAGACTTTAGGAACAGTGATGGTGTGGGCAAGTAGAAGAATAGCCTGACTCTCCGCTATGTGACCAGACCTAGGATCCTGTAATGGCTGAACCTGTAGAACACATGGAGCGAGGTCAAAGACTCCTGAGTCCTACCTGCTGACATTGCAATGTATTGCTCACAGCAATATATACATTGTATATGCTTTCCAAGGAATCCAGATATCTCTCAATATGATTACTCCCAAGATGCATATAGGCAGTCTCAACTTCCTTACTTCCACTGGAGTATCAATTGGGTTACAAACTACCAGAAACTCCAGGGTGTGAAAATTGTGAATGAGTAAATACAGGGAAAGCTTGATGTAGCCATGATCGGTGATATCTGGGTGGGATCAGCCGCGAGGTTTACAGTGGAGACAACACAGTAAGGATTGGATCTGCACTTGCTGTGCAGCAATCAGTCTGATAAAGCCTCTTTGCCACTCCTAGGAGTTCATCTTTCTCCATAATCTGAATGATGCAATCTTATCCTTCAAAGAAGAGAAATCAAGGTTTATCACTATTAACTCTCCTCAACTCTATCTGAATATTCCCATCCTGATAATATCAGCACTGAAGTTAGGTTGTTAGACCAACAAATTCCTGGTTTATCCGTCATCTATTTTATGAATAATATTATAGCATAGACAATCTTCCAGTCCTTTGGCATGTTTTGTGTATGCAATGAAGATGGAAATTATTTAATGAATGCCTTTTGTATTTTTACCAGTTTTCTTTCATCAACTTAGGATGTGTTCAATCCACACCATTAGACTTACAATGCTCATTATTTCAGTATCTATTCTCTAACTACCAAAATCCTACAAATAACTAGAACGCTATCCAATTTCTTTATAAAGACAGATTCTGAAGGAGACCACAGGAAACAGTTAGGAGATTAAAAAATATAATGAATAATCAGCATGAAATTCAAAAGTGAAAAACACAATTGACCAGACTTGTTTTTGAAAAGGTAATAGAGCAGAAATTGTTTTTTAATCTATTCTTTCACAATCTGTGAGTTCACTGGCTCAGCTAGCATTCCTGATGAAGGGCTTTTGCTCGAAATGTTGATTTTTCTGCTCCTTGGATACTGCCTGACCTGCTGTGCTTTTCTAGCACCACTCTAATCTTGACTCTAATCTCCAGCATCTGCAGTACCCACTTCTGCCTAGCATTTATTGCCATTCCAATTGCACTTGAGCAGGTAGTGGTAGGCCATCTTCTTAAACCACTTCAGGTTATGTGTTGTAGTTATACCCACACAGTTGTTAGGACAGGAATTTCAGGAGTTTGAACCAGTGACAGTGAAGGAAAAGGACATTATTCCAAATCTGAAAGTTGAGTGACTTGGAAAAGAACCTGAAGGTGGAGTTTTTTCCATTGATCTCCTGCCCTCATCCTTCTCAGTGGGAGAGGTTATGGGTTTGGAAGGTATTAATGAAGGAGTCTTAGAAACTTGATGCATTTTGTAGGTGGTACATATTGTTGTTGTCAATGGTGGGAAGACGCTGCTCCTTTAACAAGGTTACGTTGTCCTTGGTTTTCTTTTTCAGAGAGATCGTAAAAGACACAGATTCCGAAAAATCTAAGTTGAAGATTTTTAGGGCCAGTTTGATTATAACTAACAGATACTGCCTCAGGCAAAAGGCTTTCAAATTTTAAAACATCCCTTTACACTGAAAGGGGAGTGACCATTTCTCCCAGCTCAGCTTTTCTCTGGTTTGATTTGGTTTTTGGACAGCAGTCTTCTGAAACTGCTTGACCCAAAGAAGCAGGCCCAATGGGGTACTCTCTCTCTGACTTCTCTCATGTAAAACTCTGTGTTTGATTTTATCTTTTGTGCCAAGGAGATTGTTGCAGGTATTTGGAACAGCGTCATTAATTTGGGATACTCTATTGGGTTTTCGGATAGGTTAAGCTATACTGTATTCCTGTTCTCTTTTGTTTGTGTTTCATTCTGTAATCTTGTAAATGGCGACTGTTTTGTTTAAAAGCAAGTGATTTGACCAGCTCCATCACTCCTAAAATATCCACATTACATCTGCTTAAAACAGCTAGCAAAGTTAGGATCTGGGCTACTTCCTTGAAATGTTTTGAGGGAGTCTGGCGTGGTCCATAACAATGCGGGAGGGAGTGAATGTTGAAGATGGCGGATTGGTTGCCAAATAATTAGGCTGCTTTATTCTGAATTATGTCAAGCTTCTTGAGTGTTGTTGAAATTGCACTCATCCTGATATGGAGTGTAGAGTCGAAAAGTGTGGAGCTGGAAAAGCACAGCAGGTCAGGCAACATCCAAGACACAGGAGAATCAATGTTTTGGGCATAAGTCCTTTCAGGTGGAGGGTTTTCTATCACACTCCTGACTTTTACTTTATAGATGGTGAGCAAGATTTGGGGAGTCAGGAGATGAGCCACTTGCCTCAGAATACCTAGTCTTTGTACTACTGTTGGAATCACAGTACTTATATGGCTTGTTTAGTTCAGTTACTGGTCAATGGTACCTCCAAAGATGTTTTACATTTTAATGTAGATTTTAAATTAGATTTACCACTAACAAGATAAATTGATAGAAGTTAAAATATACATTAACAGGAAGAAAACTTTATGGGGTTTGTAATTATTATGCAGAAATTTGAGGATCCATAAGTATAAAATAAGTCTTTCATGCTAATAAGGTTGTGCCATATACACGGTACCCATGAGGATGGCCTCACCCTGGACCTTGGGTTCATGTCACACTGCAGGTGACCACACTGCACTACACACAGACACAGACACACACAGACACACACACAGATGCACACTCTCAGACAGATGCAAAATGTAGTGACAGACACTCCTACACACACACACTTCTACACACAGTCACAGACACTCCTACACACACACACACACTTCTACACACATACACACTCCTACAGCCACACACACACTCCTACAGACCCGTACATTCCCGCAGACCCTCTCTAATACACGAGCTCTCTCTCATATGCTCACACATACACTCCTACACTCACACGTACACATGCATCCTTTCACAGACTTATGCTCCTTTACACTCACACTCACACACATACACACACTTTGTCACAGACACTCAGAGGATTAGATAGGGTAGACAGTGAAAGTCTTTTCCCTAGGATGATTATGTCGCTTGTATGAGGGGGCATAGCTACAAACTGAGTGGTGATAGATTTAAGACAGATGGCAGAGGCAGGTTCTTTACTCAGAGAGTGGTAAGGATGTGGAATGCCCTGCCTGCCATGTAGTTAACTTAGCCACATTATGAAGATTTAAATAATCCTTGGATAAGCACATGGATGATGATGGGATAGTGTAGGAGCACATTGGATCATATAGGAGGATGGGCTTAGATTAGTTCACAGGATGGTGCAACATTGAGGGCCGAAGGGCCTGTTCTGCTCTGTATTGTTCAATGTTCTATGTTCTATAACCCCCGCTGTCGCACACACATCCATATGCAAACACATACATATAAGAATTTATACTTGCAGAATTACATTTTATTATGCTCAAAAACTGCATGAATCCATTTAAGATTCTATAAATCTGTTTTTTAGACTAGAATCAGTCTGAACATTGTGGCACAGAAAGTCTCACACAGGACACCTTGCACCTTCAATGCATTATCTGGGCTGACATGACACCAATTGTTAAAGTTTACTTGATAATATAACTTTTAAAAAGTTCTGCAATTTACATATGAAAGAACTGAAACCAATATGTTCATTCGAAAAGATGAAAGACTTAACAAACAATCCAAGTCTTTTTCAATATAGAATTTCAGTTACATCACATTGTAAACATTTGCTATAAATTCTGTGTCTTATGTTCTTGTAGTCTACAACCACCTGATGAAGGAACAGCAATCTGAAAGCTAGTGCTTCCAAATAAACCTGTTGGACTATAACCTGGTGTTATGTGCTATTTAAGTTACAGGAGACTAACATGGAGGAACAAAATCACCTGAACTTAAATTAATATTTTTTGCAAAACAATACTCTATCTAGGCCACTCAGTGAGGCATGGGAAACCCCTTATTTCCTTTTGATTTACACCATTACAATAGCTTTCACATACTGGAGACAGAAAACTGGACAGCAGATATAATGACCAAAATGTTATTAAGTATACATTTAAGAGTTTTCTTTCTTTAGCATCATATTTTTATCATTTTATAGCAGAATTATTAATGCTTCCTTCTCACACTTCTAGTTTTAAAGTTTCAGCAGCACAACTAACAAAAAATGCTATGAATCTGTCTGATTATATACTCTGTAATAGAAGAGCTTGTCCTCACACATGGCTTCAACTTCAATGTGCCTTTATCTCACATTCAACAAGAAGATATATTTGCTGAGTGTGGACTCTTCTTTTCCAAGATATCTCGCCACAAACTATCATTAGTGAAGATACTGAACTCTTGAACACACATGATCTAGACAAAATGTTGTGGGATATCCACTGACCTGTCAAATATTCCTTTCAGCATGAAGTTTGGTGACAGAGCAAATTCTCAAAGCTTACACAGAAATACATATCTGCAAGCCTGAAAAAGGGATTGGAACAGGAATCCTCAACAAGCCTGACTACATTCTCAAATTGCACGCTGTTCTTAATAATGGATTTGTACTTGTATCCATTAGACCCACTTCTAAGCATGTTCTTAAGTTACATTCGTTAATGTACTGTTGTGGGCGGCATGGTGGCTCAGTGGTTAGCACTGCTGCCTCGGAACACCAAGGTCCCAGGGTCGATTCCAGCCTTGGGTGACTGTTTGTGTGGAGTTTGCACATTCTCCCTGTGTCTCCCTGTATTCCGTGAGATCTAACCTTGCTAATCAGTCTCCCATGGGGATCCTTGTCGAACGCCTTACTGAAGTTCATATAGATCACATCTACCGCTCTGCCCTCATCAATCCTCTTTGTTACTGCATCAAAAAACTCAATCAAGCTTGTGAGGCATGATTTCCCACACACAAAGCCATGTTGACTATTCCTAATTAGTCCTTGCCTTTCCAAATACATGTACACCCTGTCCCTCAGGATTCCCTCCAACATCTGCCCACCACTGAGGTCAGGCTCACTGGTCTATAGTTCCCTGGCATGTCCTTACCACTCTTCTTAAACAGTGGCACCACGTTTGCCAACCTCCAGTCTTCCGGCACCTCACCTGTGACTATCGATGATACAAATATCTCAGCAAAAGGCCCAGCAATCACTTCTCCAGCTTCCCACAGAGTTCTTGGGTATGCATGATTATGTCCTGGGGATTTATCCACCTTTAACCATTTCAAGACATCCAGCACTTCCACCTCTGTAATCTGGACATTTTGCAAGATCTCACCATCTATTTCCCCACAGTCTATATCTTCCATATCCTTTTCCACAGTAAATACTGATGCAAAATACTCATTTAGTATCTCCCCCATTTTCTGCGGCTCCACACAAAGGCCACCTTGCTGATCTTTGAGGGGCTCTATTCTCTTCCTCGTTACCCTTTTGTCCTTAATGTATTTGTAAAAACCCTTTGGATTCTCCTTAATTTTATTTGCCAAAGCTATCTCATGTCCCCTTTTTGCCCTCCTGATTTCCCTCTTAAGTATACTCCTACTTCCTTTATACTCTTCTAAGGATTCACTCGATCTATCCTGTCTATACCTTACATATGCTTCCTTCTTTTTCTTAACTAAACCCTCAATGTTTTTAGTCATCCAGCATTCCCTATACCCACCAGCCTTTCCTTTCACCCTGACAGGAATATACTTTTTCTGGATTCTCGTTATCTCATTTCTGAAAGCTTCCCATTTTCCAGCCGTCCCTTTAACTGCGAACATCTGCCCCCAATCAGCTTTTGAATGTTCTTGCCTAATACCGTCAAAATTGACCTTTCTCCAATTTGGAACTTTTAGATCTGGTCTATCTTTTTCCATCACTATTTTAAATCTAATAAAATTATGGTCGCTGGCCCCAAAGTGCTCCCCCACTGACACCTCAGTTCCCTGCCCTGCCTTATTTCCCAAGAGTAGGTCAACTTTTGCTCCTTCTCTAGTAGGTACATCCACATACTGAATCAGAAAAATTGTCTTGTACAAACTTAAGAAATTCCTCTCCATCTAAACCTTTAACACTACGGCAGTCCTAGTCTATGTTTGGAAAGTTAAAATCCCCTACCATAACCACACTATTATTCTTACAGATAGCTGAGGTCTCCTTACAAGTTTGTTTCTCAATTTCCCTCTGACTATTAGGGGGTCTATAATACAATCCCAATAAGGTGATCATCCCTTTCTTATTTCTCAGTTCCATCCAAATAACTTCCCTGGCTGTATTTCCAGGAATATCCTCCCTCAGCACAGCTGTAATGATAACCCTTATCAAAAATGCCACTCCCCCTCCTCTCTTGCCTCCCTTTCTATCCTTCCTGTAGCATTTGTATCCTGGAACATTAAGCTGCCAGTCCTGCCTATCCCTGAGCCATGTTTCTATAAATGCTATGATATCCCAGTCCCATGTTCCGAATCATGCCCTGAGTTCATGTGTGGGCTTCGCATGACGCACAAAAGTGATGTCCTGTATGCCCCATTTTATCCTGCAGTGTTAAATGTCACTTTCTTGCCATCCGAATACTTACATTCCAAAATAGTCTCGAGGTAACCTTCTCAGGCCTTCACCAACTTAAGCCCTTAAGTGGTTATTAATGGCCAGTTAAAGACCTGAACTGGCCATCTCCTGATTACCTACCTTCCTGGTGAGTAAGAAAGGTGACTGGGTAACCAAAGTGAACTGTTTGCCTGTTTGGGGGGAGCATCCTTTTGCTCCAACCTGGGGACAATCAGATGCATGGATGGTGGAGAGGACTATTCTCTGACTCCTGCTCCAAGCCCCTAATAATGCTGTTGACTCCCTTGCCCCAAAGTAAGAAGATAAAAATGAATTATTTTCTTTCTGCTGGATCTCCTGAGGAACAAACCACGACCAAGGAGAACAATACCCCGATTGATGAACAGTTTCTGGTGACCAGGAACACCAGTGTCAAAGCCTTGATAGGCTGAGAAATTCACCTCACTCTTTTGTCAGCTCTTTGTGAGCTGACTGGTACATGATCGGGTGAATTACCTTGCACTAAAGGTGGTATGTCATTTGTTACCGAACACATTTGATCTGAACTTAGTCTTGAAAAGCACTTTATCTATGAACACTAATCATTAAAGTAATGCTCCTCTTTTCCCCTTTCTCTATTATTCCTGAATACCATTCCATTGGTGGGAAAGCATTCCATCAATGCACAAGTCATGTGTGATCATTGATACCACATCTTACAAGTCTGCATTCTCTGGCAGCTGTCATGATGCTTATATCTGCAAGAAATCTCATGCTCCTGCCTTTCTTCAAGGGGCAGATGTCTTATAAGGCTGATTACTGGAAGATAAAAGGTACCCTTTGCGACCATGGCTGATAACTCTGTTCCACAAACTCCCACCTGAAGTTGAACATAGATGCAGTGCAGTTCATTCACCTACTAAGGCTGAAGTGGAGCACATTGTAGGCCTCTTGAAGATGATGGTCTGATGCTTGGATTGATTGTGGTTGCCAGACAGAGTGTATTGCATAATTCCCATGAATGTTGCACAACTCAAGCAGACTAGCAGGAAAGTGATGGACACTGAAGTGCTGGGAAAGTGACAGCAATCTTCTGAGGAGGATAGGTGCATTAAGAATGAGGAACATCACCTTCAACAGCATAGAGTGCTACAGCATCGAGTGTAACATGCTAGTCAGGACTCAATTGACACTCGCTTCCAATAGATGCGAATTGGATGACGTGGTCATTCATTGACTCCGAGTTTGTAGTTGTTCCAAAGACTTACCACTTTTCATGTTATTTAGTGAAACTAAACGTTTTCAACCTTTTGAAGGCTTTCCAATATGCGCTGCTCCAACATTGAACAACAACAGGATGATATGCTGTGTCCGGGAAGAGGGAAGAGTTTCAATTTTTTAGGCGATTCTAACATGGCATGATGCTAAGGATGGGTAGCCTCTGTAGCTTCA
This sequence comes from Chiloscyllium plagiosum, assembly GCF_004010195.1. NCBI lineage: Eukaryota > Metazoa > Chordata > Chondrichthyes > Orectolobiformes > Hemiscylliidae > Chiloscyllium > Chiloscyllium plagiosum. Next base: position 44,853,494 of record NC_057727.1, read on the forward strand.
TTCTTATAGCTGCAGTTACTATGACATTCAGTCAGACAGCTGACGTAGCAATTTATAATTGTGAGATTCTGTTTCTAGTGGAGTCACCCATGCCACTTCCGTCCCCTAGAGTGGTTTCTTTTTATTCCCCTCCCACTGTGGGTACTATGAAGGGTTATTTGTGGTGGGCAGTACTTGAACTGGTGCATGGCTGAGCCTTAAATATCATAGAATTCCTACAGTGTGGAAGCAGGTCATTCAGCCCATGAGTCCACACCGACCCCCTGAAGAGCATCTCACCGAAATCCACCCCTTCACACCACCCCTGTAATTCTGCATTTCCATGGCTAGCCACCTAACCTACACATCCCTGGACACTATGGGTAAGTTAGCATGGCAAATCCACTTAATCCGCACATCTTTGGACAGTGGGAGGAAAACAAAGCACCCAGAGGAAACCCACACAGAGACACAGGGAGAATGGGCACAGACAGTCACCGAGGGGTGCAATCGAACCCAGATCCCTAGTGCTGTGAGGCAGTACTGAGCCACTGTCCTGCCCCAAGATGGCACCAGTGACATGAATCCTGAGAGGTTCTTACAACAGCAAGTACTTTTAACTTTGGGGAACACACAACCGTGTGATCATGATGGTATAGAAGTGTTGAACATGCATAATGGACTGCATACTAGATAATTATGAACTGATTCACTTCAGCTCATAGTGAGAACCCCTACATGAAATGTTGCAAAATTGACACTTAGCTGGCTTGTGGTAAAATTCATGCCAGTATTTCTGAATTGTTTTCCTCACTATTGAAGTTAAACTGACTGGTCTGCAATTTCTGGGATTTCCCTTTCAGTCTTTTGTGAGGAAGAACACGTTTATAATTCCGCAGTCTTCTGGCACCATCCTTATGTTCACAGAAGACTGAAAGATTCTGGCCAGTGCCTCTGCAATTTATATTCCTACTTCCTTCAATGTCCTGTGTATGCATCTCATCTAGGTTTAGGTTGTTTGTCAAATCTAAGTGCCAACAGCTTATCCAATGCAATACCCTTAATTTTAAACTCTTGTAGTAACTGAGTCTCCTCCTTTATCACCATGGCCTGGATAACATCTGCTGCATTGGGAAAGACAGGTGTAAGAGATTCAATTGAAACCTCAGCTATGCTCCTAGCTTCCATGTACAAATCTTCTTTTTGTATCTGAATGGCCTTTACTTGTCCGTTGACCAGATTTTTATGATTTAAGTGCTTTTAGAAGATGTTGGTGTTCCACACCTTGCTGGCTGCCAGTCTTTATTTATATTCTCTCTTTACTTCTCTTATTTGAATTTTTATTTCCCTTCTGATCATTTTGCATCCAGCTTCATGTTCACTTGTGTTTTCTACCTGACACCTGTTATTAGCACATTTATTTAATATTAATTTCTATTTCCCCTTTCATCCAGGGAGCTCATGGAGTATGGCCTCAAAGCCATACCATTCAGGCCTTGACTCTATGTGAAATATTTTGCCCTTTGCTCAGCTACAATTTCCCCACCAAGCTTTAGTAATCTTATTCCACTCTTTACAACTACAGCATTCATTATTCCTCGATAACATTAACAGGTAGTACAACAGATTGGACACTGCCATAGTTATTTTTCAGTTATTATGGGGTCTTTAATTCTCATCATATAGACTTGCATAGTAATAATGTAAAGTGCAGAGAAGGATAGGAGTTTCTAAAGTGTACATCAGTTTGTTCTAACCCAATGAGGAAAATTGCCGGATCAAGAGGAAAGGATACTTTTTGAATATGACTAGCATAAGATAGCACAGTGACATGAGAAACTATGTTTTAATACAGTAATTAGCTAGGACATAGATTGCGCTGACTGAGAATTTGGCGGACACAGATTCAGGCCTGATTTTCAAAAGTGAATATAGTAATTAGAGGAAATTTCGCAGGTACACAGGGAAAAATTGGTTAAGTGATTAGGTAAGTTGCTCCTATAGAAAGTCAGAATGGATATAATGTTCTGAATGGTCTCCTTTGCATTCAAATCATTCTATAATTTTATGATTTAAGGATGATAGAGGGCATATGAATGAGTCATGATGTCTTCTTTTTTCTCCTAAGTGTAAAAAGTTTATAGTCTCCACTCTGCACATGCATTGAAGGAACAACTTAGATTTAAATACGTAAAATCAACACTGTGTAATTTAGATGCAAACCATGCTACACTGCATGATTTTTATCACAGTGCTTTTATCTGACTATATATCTTTATACAATAATATAAAACATTTCAGGATTCCATTACTTCAATATTAAACATTTTTCTCCATCAAAAGTAAACTTAGAAAGTACGCGAAAATAATTTGCAGTTTAGCATAATGATCAATTAAAGTTGATGTGAATTTGAAATCTATAACTTTAGGAAACATGAGTAATCTTAAAAAGTGTATTGATGTGAAAATGTCAATGCACAGGTATTGGTTTCTAAATTAGCAGCAGGTGCTCACAGTTAGTGCTCTTGTCTCTATGTCAGAAAGTCATGGGATTATGCTGAAATCTAGCACTTCAGCAATTTTTACAACTTGCACCCTGACAATACAGCATGCAGAGTGCTACTTGACTTTGTCAAATGTAACATATTTTGAATCACTTATTAATCTAAGACCTCATCTTCCTATAAAGGTATGCATTAAAATCTTCCAGCGCTACTTTTGAAAAAGTGCAAAGAAGCTCCATGTGTGTCCTGTCATAAGTTCTTCCTCCAATCAAAAGGAGAAATAAAAGATATCTAGCAAGTCATTTAATTAATTGTAAAATATATAACGTAAAGCACTAATGAAATCACTACAGTTATATACATCAGTGTCTTATATGCAACAAGTTTAAATCAGAATGATTTACTATTCATTATTTAATGGTACATTGCTGTTACATCTAATCCAACCATTCAATACTGCTGCATACATCTGTCTTGGTCTGGAGAAAGCACATCAGGCAAGACTACTAGTATATGCAAATTAAATATACAAGCCTTTTTTTATATATGCTCCTCTAAGTCATATTTTATCACATGCAAAAATTTTGTCTAAACTATTTTAGTTTTCAAGATTTTTTTAATCGATAAAACAGTGCGAGTGTTGTATTTTTAAATGCAGTATTAGTGGTTTTTACTGCATAACTTCTTCCTGACTCTTGCATTAATCAATCAGATAAAACAGAGTTACTAAAATCCTGAAGAAGGGCTTATGCCCGAAACGTCAATTCTCCTGCTCCTTGGATGCTGCCTGACCTGCTGTGTTTTTCCAGCAACACATTTTTCAGCTCTGATCTCCAGCATCTGCAGTCCTCACTTTCTCCAGAGTTACCAAAATGTATGTTTTAATTTTCAACACTGATATTTTACAATGTGGAAGCTTATTTGGAGATTTGTGATTTAAAGTTTAAGATAAAGTTAGAAGTTAGCAGATATGAACATCTAACTGCTACAATAGCGATCATTGCCTTTCTGCCAGCATTAGTGTAGAGTGCAGCTTCAGTATTTTCTGTGCTTTTTTAAATGCTACTTAATTCAAGTACTACAGAAGCTGTGAGTTAGAATTGTGAAATGTATACATTCCTTTAAAAATGCTTTGTGTGAGGCAATGGATAACTTGGAATATTGTACATTTTTAGAAATCAGAAAGACAAGATTTTGAACTGAACCATTCAAAACAAAAGATGTAATTTTGTTTTCAAGTAGTGCAATGTATATAACTAGATCTTGCTTAAGTGTTGCATTCCAGGATTGTTTACAAGAAAATATTCAAGGAATCTGTACCACAGGGAGAATACGTTCAGGAAATTCTAATTAATGTATTATTTACAAATGCATCATTATGTAGTGCTTTTTAACGTATAATCAAATGTCCCAAGGCACTTCAAAGGGGCATTATAAACTAAAGTAGATACAAGGTCAAAGACCAAAGAGATTCAGAAGGGTAATCCAGAAATTGAATCTTATTAACTGAAGGCAGAGAGAGTAATACTGAAGAAATAAGCGCGGAGGATGCACAATTGGTCGGAATTGGAGAAACATATATATCAGAGATTTGTGGAGCTAGAGGAAATTATGTCGACAGTAACTGGCAAGACCATGGAATGATTTGGCAAGAATAATAATTTTAAAATGTTCATTTTGCTTCAAAACTAATGAAAGATAATGGGTACAGAGGTGGTAGGGCTTGCTGTGGGTTAACATTTGGCTGTAGGTATCCATCCGCCACCATGCCTGAGTGAGGCACAACTGTCAGGAATGGAAGAAGCCAGAGCAAAGATACACTTTGGCCTTCAAACAGCATACCCCTCTTCCTTCTGGCAGGGCCCAGCAAATGTACTGTAATCATCTTATTCCTCAAGCTTCATCATCAATTGTCTATCTCACTCCCAGTGGTATTGCTAGCATTGTAAAGATGCCAATCTATACTGGAATAGCTGGGAGATCTGCTCTGCACTAGGATTTCTTAGGGGGAAATATGCCTGGCAGGAGCTGGAAAAACTGATGATGGGATGTTAAGTACCCAATCAGGCCGATCCCATTGAGCCTTCCAAAATTGAGCAGAGTGGGGTTTTTCCAGATGGTGAATAGGCCCCCCCACTGTCACCATTAAATTTCTGCCATTGATGCATTGGTGTTCTAAGATGTAGATTTAGTTCTGCTCTTGCGTAATCTTGTGGTCAGGTTGAGGTGATGGAGGCTGTGGAGCCAACAGTCAATTCTCATGTTCTCATGTTGACATCGAAAGAGAGTTATCATGTGTCTTTGCACAGATGACATAACAATGAATGAATGATTATTGTCGCCTGTATTTTACTTGAGAAAATCAATAAAATACAATAAAAACTTTTCCATTGTCGCCACAATTTAGTGCCATTTTAAATCGTTTTAAGAATAAGAAAAAAAAGGAAAGATATAGCTTAAGGAGAGTCCACCAATCTTGAGCTAACTCATCATCAATTTCTGCACTGCCATCACTCCTCCACCGCCTCACCACTGTCTACACCAGACCCAACCCAACATTAATGCTGCTACTCTACAAGTGTCATCTTTCGCTACTGGACCATTTCTGCTCCACTGCCATCTTGCTGCCTCCTGTGCTGGACCCACCAAAATCAGAGTCACATCTCTCACCACTGGCGTACCTCAATGATGTCACTGTGATGCCATTCAGCTGCTGCCAGCACCAGATCTAACTGACAACAAAGTCGCCGATCCTCAGGTGCCCTCTTTCGCCGCTGGGCCTACCTCACTGACGTCACCTCCACCAATGTAGCAGCCATCTCTTCCAGTGCCCGTTCTTGTGTGTGTTCCAGGAAAGTAAGTAACAGCTCACTTGCCTCTGCCATAGGTCCACACTGGGCCCATTCAAGTCGGTGGTGAGTCCACTTGAATCTGTTCCTGCTGTGGTTCCTCACCTCTACCAATGCCATCCGAGCTCAGGGCAAGAGATAAGTAAAAAGATAAAAAAGAAAAGCAAGCAAGCCCCAGCTCAGGAGTCCTACTTTGCTGCCATATTGATGACATGAACTTCTTGATGACAGTGCCCCAAGCCATTCAATACCTATGTCTAGATCACAGCTGGTCAATATTCAGCACCCTCTGAGTTTCCAGGAATAAATCTTGAGATTCCCTTGATCACTACAAGATCAGCAAGCACTTCCAGCAGAGAGTTTCTCATTGGCAGGATAGGTACACCATGCTGAATTTATCCACCAAGGAATAGCTTTTCTTTTCTTAAATTACTTTACACAGTTCTGTACAAATAAATCCATCAAATTTATAGCACAGAAATACACCAGTTGTTTGACTGGTCTGTGCTGACGTTTATACTTCACATAAACTTCCTTTACTTTTCTTCATCCAACTATCAGCAGATATTCAATGGTCTATTGAATTAGATAAGTTTTTCCAATGTGCTCATCAGAAAACAGGACAAGACCATCATCAACCTGAATAAAATAAGGGAAAACTGTGATGCTAAAGCTGATGGAACAGGGGAATATATCTTTCTGTAGTCATAACCTTTATGTGGTTTCAGTTTGACTGACTAGAATTCCCAATTTTAATTTAGCAGTATACAAGTCTATTGTTCACACTACTCTCTCATCTTAAGTTTCAGCCTATTGATCAGCTTTGGATTATAGATTTTCTTTATCCCTTTTTGGAGAGGTATCTTTTCAGATTGAACACTGCAACATGTTGCATTCAATACAAACTGTGGAGACTGTGAGGGTAGTACATCAATGATCTCTCTGATTGGCTGGCTGGCTTGATCATACATAACTTTGTTGACAGGGCAGTAACTGACCAGGTTGGATTTGTCCTGCTTTTTGTGAACAATATACCAGGGCAATTTTTCACATTGCATTGTAGACGTCAGTATTGCAGCTGTACTGGAACAGCTTGGCTATCACACATCTAGTCTGAAGCACAACTCTTTCGGACTATTGCCAGAATGTGGTCAGGGTCCATAACATTTTGCAGTATCCAATGCTTTCAGCTTTTTCTTGATATTATAGAGTAAATAGAGTGATTAAAGATTAGAGAAGGGTGGGGAGTTCAGGAGGAAGAAGGACTGAGATAGACAATCCACTTTGCACTTCTGGTTGAAGAAGGATACAAACCTTTCAGCATTATCTTTTGAACTGATGTACTTGATGAGGTTTATTTGTGGAACCTTCACCTCTTACGAGCTGTTTAATTGTCCACGAGTCAAAACTGGATGTTGCATGGCTGTAGAGTTAAATCTAATCCATTTGTTTTGGGATCATTTACCACGTCAATTGCCTGCTGTTACCACTGTTTTGCATACGTTAACACTTGGTTAATGTGGTGCACGAAATAGCTACAAAAATTAAAATACAATACTTAATTTGTCTTGATTATGTAATATGTAGTTCAGTCATTTCCTTGTGCTGTTACATTTTCTGCATACTATGCATTATATCTTTCGAAACAAAAACAAACAATATGTCAAAAGGGAATGTGCAATCTTTGGATCATCCCAAAAACAGGTACATAAGGAAACCCTAAATGAGACACATTCTTTCTGCCTGTCACCAGTCCATGCAGTCCAAGCCGTCAGGCTGTTCCCTGTGCCCATCTTCACCTGCAGACCAGAAAAGGGCAGTGGAAGCAGAATGAAGGTGGCAGTTAATTGTCTGCTTAAGACCATCAGGCCTAATTGCAGACGAGCTGTTTGATGGCTCACCTGCTACCTCATAAAATGGGGCAAAGACTGGGTTTGGGTGGGAAGGTAGCAGGTTAGCCCCCCACTTTCATATATCTGTGTATGTGGGGTGGTCATAAAATTCAATCCATATATATTTAATACATATCAGATATTGAATAAGAAGATTTATAAGATTTACAGTAAAGGAAATGTAAAACTCATGCAACATATAATGAACTTACAGCTTGTAAACATAATAGCATTTGATTGAAAAGATATGAAAAGAAATATTGTGTAGGTTTCTGTAGCTTTTCCTTCTTTGCTTCCTTTGTGAATGTTAACATCTTTTCAAAGTACTAAGAGGGAAATAACCTGTAAGTTGCTCACTTGAATGCAATTGTTATTCACAGTCTAACTTTTGCTGTTGCAATATCTATTACTACTCCAATGCAAACTCATATAAATATCTACTCGTGATACCTAAACTGTTTACTCAGTAGGATCAAAGTTTACTCAGTAGGGAGAAAGTGAGGGCTGCAGATGCTGGAGATCAGAGCTGAAAATGTGTTGCTGGAAAAGTGCAGCAGGTCAGGCAGCATCCAAGGAGCAGGAGAATCGACGTTTCGGGCATACCCCCTTCTTCAGGATCAAAACACAAACTTGTTGCCACATTTTTTGCTCTTTTAAAATTTAATGTGCATGGTAAACATTTATTCTTTCGATCAAAATTCAGCAGCCTTTGTGTGACTTGGGTCAATATTAAAACTTACTGTCATTGTCCTGGTTTTCTGGGAGGTTTGATCCCTCTCTGTCCATCTTGATCCAAATATCTACAAAAGAAGGAACATTTAAGCTTCATTTGGTGCTATATGCCAAGATTCCTTTATTCAACAGAAATAAAAAATATTCATTAACAAAACTACTTTGAGAACTCCATAACTTTTGTTTCAACTTCAGAACCTTCTTCGTCATTGACAAAACATGAAAGCTGAATTAAAGCACATTTTACCCCAGTTAAGTAGGCTGTATGCTATCTTTTAAGTTGAATCTGAGGTTTATTCTTCAGCATACTTGTGGTAAGTTCTATTTTCACATTTACAATATACAGCACTGAAATTCTGCATCTCTCAATTCACTGTCAAAACTGTTATTTACATCTATTTATAAATATAAACGATACATAACCTGAACCTCAAGAGATCCAGAACATTAATGGGAGCTGTCACCTACTGTCTGTCAACAAGAAAGCAAATGTACTGTTTTCCCACTGGGATATTTACCTCACCGTTACATAGCTGAGATAGCAAAGAATTATTCCCCCAAAAAAGTCAGCACCTATCAGGGCATTTTAAGCCATAATTTCCCCATTAGAAATTTCAGCTTGCAAAATTAACGAAAGACATCCACAGTAAAATAGGGCAGGACCCAATGGATCGAAGCAACAACTCAGTGAAGCAGCCCCGCCGGCTGCCCTGCTGTACCTGGCCGAGCCCCTCCCGCAGTCTTGTCAGTGAGGAAGCTCCACTTGTGCAGCTACTCCGAACGCCCACACAGCTCCGCCAGAGCTGCGGCGAACACTGAGGATGCGGAGAGCGAACAGAGGAGGAGGGCGGGAAGGACGGACGGACGGAGGAACAGAACAGGGTAAAGGGCAGGAGAGACAGGGCGAAGGAGAGGAGGAAGAATTTGAGCCAGTGAGGAACTGTGAGATAGGCGGAGGAAGGGGGACTGTGTTAGAGAGAGATTAAGGACGGGGTGGGGGGAATGAGAAGACAGAGTGTCGAAAAGGGAAGGACGGGATAAAGGAGGTGTGAGAGGGAAAGGGCCAGGGGAGAAAGAGACAAGATTCGCAAAGACAAAGGTGGATGTGGAGAAAGGGGAGGGGCATAAGGAAATAAAGTTACCTTTGTCCAAACATGGCCAGAAGAGTTGACTTTCAAGATGTGGCAGTGACTATCCACCACCTTCACTCCCCCACCCGCAAACATGGCTTCAGATTAGTAATTGGTCCAAAGCACCTTTCAAATCCATTCTCCACCACCTAGTTGACAGAACTCCAATTCAAACTCCACTCAGTCCTTGTTAATGAGTCAAGATCCTGAAGATCCTACTTAACAGCACTGTGATTACCCAGTACTATATACTGTCCACCACAATGGTTTGAGGAGGAGGCTCACAACTGCCTTTTCAAGGGTAATTAGGAGTGTACGGTAATTCCTGGCGACAACAGACAATGAAGCAATGAAATTAAAAAGCCAAAGAGAATGCATGTCAATCAGGTAAAAGAACAAGGAGCAAGGAAGAGGAGAATGTGTAATGAGATTATAATTGAAAAAAAAACAGATCCAGCTAATTAACCTGGAATACAAATATTTGTGTAACACAAGCTGCATAAGGATTTGGTAAAGTATCAAGGCCTGCGATTAATTTAGCTTTAGATAAGATGACTGAAGCAAGTCAATGATAGAACAGAGAGAAGCAAAGTGTAATGATATGGGGAAAGCATGGAAGATCAGATGGGGCAAGATTGAGATGGGGCCACAGTAGGCAGCAGAGCATGGGTTTGGTCACAGGTCTGGAGCTAGAATGAGAGAAGGCATTCAGGAGGATAGCAAGACTTAAGTTCTGGATCAGGGCTTGGATAGGAAAATGAGGAATTAGAATGAAGAAGTGCAACCTGAAGAGCAGAAAACAAGAAATATACCACTACCCAATTAAAAACTGAAACTTTCAAGAGACCTGTAATACTTGGAGATTCTTTAGCCAAGGGACAATGTCTATGGATATTCCTCATGGGCTCATTGCCAATGCTGCTGCTCACTTGTGATCTATGTTTCTTTCCATGTGCCATCTTACTCTGTAGTCTCCTCTAATTCACTTGCCTCTCAGTTATGATTGCAAGCAAAGAGGGTTAATTTTCATCAGTTCTGAGAAAGGGTCACTGAACACGAAACATTAACTTTGATTTCTCTCCACAAATGCTGCCAAACCTGCTAAGCTTTTCGAGCGATTCATGTTTTTGCTTCTGATTTCCAGAATCCGCAGTTCTTTTGGTTTTTATTATTTTTCTTCTTCCCCTCCATGGATATCAATATAAAAAACACAAAGATTAAAATGTTTCTTTTATTTAAAAGAATGGCAGGAGAGTTTCCCGATTTCGATTTGCTGAAAGATAATAATGATATATTCGGATGAGAAGGGAAGGAACAGATGCCATTACAACTCTATAGTTCGAACTTGCCTCCCTCTTTCACTTCCTTAATTCATAAGATGCTCTCCCTCTTAATCTAAAAAAAAACTTTCTTCTCTGAGAATGAGGGGTTGAAGATTTTGCGGGAGGCTGTCGGGCAGTAGTGCACCAATCTCTCTCTGTTATCATGTGCTAGTTTCTCCTTTAAAAAAGAGTATTCAGAGAATGATATTCTTATGTATGATCCCAGTTGATGTTATTGTTGGATTAAATCAGATTCCATTTAGGACTCTTCTAATTTGGGAATAACACTAACTCTTCACTGTAGTTCATTATATATCCCTCCCTTCTCAGGGGCACTTGTCTACACAACAATTCTATTCCCAATGCTTCACTGCATAGCCCCACGCAAAATCAAAAATGAAATTAAGCATCTTCCCCTCTCACCGAGGGCATTTCCCTTGAACTTAAATAAACATTGAACTCTCTAATAAACATTGGAACCCCATTATTTACCATTCTGAGTCACAAACCAACCTAAATAAACAGAAGACCATTAGTAATGGACAAAATCCATTCACTCTAAAGCCAGACCTCGAACATTGCTTTCAAAATATATCACATGGCTACACAAGTGCTTACAAGCTAATTATTAAATTCAAATACACAGAAAATTCATGGTTACCAATTCAAAATTCAGAAACCCAAACTTACATTACATACACATGAACCACAGTTGACACAATGATCTGCTGTCATAATAGGACTGCAGCCAGAGATATTCTACAAATTATTTGTTATATTAATTTTTCAACAGAGTGAATGCATGTTTATAGTGATGTAAGGTTCACAGGTGAAGACTAGATATGTAAAGAGCACCAGCGGCCTTCAAGACATTCACAGTAATCAAATTAATGGCTTTTCAATATTATGTAAGTGGCTAGTATGAATACAATACATTCTCGGCAAGTGGAGATAATTTCTGAGCAGTAGCAAGATCATTAAACAATTTTTAATATTGTCTTGCTCTAACTTGACCACATTTTACCACTGCTGCTATACTTTGGGACCTCCAGCTCTCAGGTAGGAACAATATAATGAAAGAAAGATTAGGTTGACTTTAGCACATCAGCTTCTCCCTGTAGCTCAAATCCTACAATCCGGGCAACATCCTTGTAAATTTTTTCTGAACCATTTCAAATTTCACAACAGGGAGACTAGAATTGAACTCAGTATTCCAATAATGGCATAACCAAAGTCCTATATAGCTGCAACATGACTTCCCAACTCCTATACTCAGTGCACTGACCAATAAAGGCAAGCACCAAACACCCTCTTCACTATCCTGTCTACCTGTACCCAAGGTCTCTTTGTTCAGCAACATTCCCCAGGCCCTTGCCAGTAAGTGTATAAGTTCTGCACTGATTTGCCTTTCCAAAATGCAGCACTTCACATTTATCTAGATTAAATGTCATCTGCCAGTCCTTGGCCCATCAGCCCATCTGATCATGGTCCTATTGTATTCTAAGGTACCCTTCTTTGCTGTCGACTACACCTCCAATTTTGGTGTCATCTGCAAACTTACTAACCATACTTCTTATGTTCACATCCAAATCATTTATATATTTGACAAAAAGCAATGGATCCAGCACTGATCCTTGCAGCAAACCACTGGTCACAGGCCTCCAGTCTGAAAAGCAGTCCTCCTACCTTCAAGCTAATTTTATATCCAAATGGCTAGCTCACCCCATGACCAGCCAGCTCGGACTCAGTCCCAGGAACCGAGGGGATTCTAACCTCCTGGTTGTATTTTTTTTCCTTTTCTTTTTCTGTTTTTAATTTTTTTCTTCCCAGCACCCATGTTGTATGTGTCAGGTGTGAGACACAGTGAAAGACAACAGGTGTACAAATCTTTATTCAATTTCCACCACCAGAAAGGAAACACCAGGGTGGCCAGTGACAAGCAATGCCCTTCTCATCAAAGGGCAATGTTGCATGATCAAAAAAAGCAAAGGGAAGGGTAGGGATTAAATCAAATAGTGTTGGAGGGCATCTCCTGGTTGTATTAGTCAGCCAGGGTTTTCCTGATTGGCCCAGGTTAATAACCCCAATCAAGGATGTCTCATTGAACAAGATCCAGCTGGTTTCAATCACTGCATCCCTCTTGCGCTAAGCCGGGGGATGCAGGCCTGGTCTTTCTCTTGCCGCTTTTCTTGTGATGTTTTCACACCTGACTCAGACTCTGACACAGGCAGCATGTACTGGACCGTCGTCTCTTTTTTGCATCCAGAACATCTCAGGAGAGTTTCCTTTTCTTTTGCTGGTAATGGTATCAAGGCTTCATCCATTTCAGACTCTGAGGTTTCTTGGACACCACACAGAGGATGAGAACCTATGGTTTCCAACAGGCCTTCTGGCTGTTCTGAGCGGACAGGTATGTTTTGCTCCTGTGAGGTAAAAGCTTTCAGGTGATCCACATGTTTGTTCAGGACTGTATCACCTACCTGAACTTTGTAAATGAAGGGACCTGATCTTGGATTATCCTCACCTTGTACCCATCCAAGGCCATTTCCATGGTTCTGGCACTGAACTTCATCCTTAAATTAAATTAACTCTCTCACTTAGAGAAGGCATGTGGCTGACAATGGTGTTTCTGCTGCCGTTGCACCCTCCCTGGAACGATCAGGTTTAACCTGGTGTGGAATTTTCTCCCCATCAGCAAACTGCTGGAGCTATCGTATTGTTGCAAGTGGTCCTATAATTGAACAGGAACCGGGACAGCTGCTATCAAGTGACACTGTAGGCTACTTCTTTAAACTGCCTTCAACGTTTGGACTGCTCTCTCTGTCAGAGCATTGGACAATGGATGGTATGGAGCAGTCCTTATATTCCAAATGTCATTTAGCTTTAGGAAATATTTGAATTCGCTGTTGGTAAATGATCCCCATTGTCCATGATCAATACTTCCGGGAGAGCGTGTATCGTGAACGATCCTCGCAGTTTCTCAATTGTCATCCCTGAGTTTGCTGAACAAACTTTACACATGTCCAACCACTTTGAATGGGCATCCACAATGACCAGGAACATTAAGCCCATCAAAGGACCAGCATAGTTGACATGCGACCGAGTCCAGGGTTCACCCAGCCATTTCCATGATTGTGTAAATGCCACTGGTGGCAATTTTTGTCCTTGTTGGCACTCTGGGCACTGCCCCACCAATGCAGCTATGTCATCATCCAGCGCTCTGGCCACCAGATATAACTTCTTGCTAGCATCGTTTTCAGGGTTACCTCTGCCAGTCATCTCAAACTCTTCAAAAATCCTGATGTGGATTCCCCCTTCTCTCTAATAGCATCCCCAGAATTACGGGAGGTTTGGGGTCATAATATTCCTTAACCAACTCCATCAACGCTTGGAAGATGTTAGTGTCTGGTGCCTCTGGGAAAGTTAAGCCCCTTCTAACTGAAAGTGCTGCACGTTTGCAACAAGTCAGAAGAATTGCTCATTGCTTTTCGTCTGCTCCGATGCCATTTGCCTGAAAAAAAAATCACTTTTTTCAACATACTGGGCCCAATCTTCAGCAGCAGGATCAAACGAGTCAAACTTCCCAAATAAAGGCTTGATGCCAGAAATGCTTACCCCCAACTCCAAGATGACTGTTGCCAACAAATATTCTTCAGACACATCCTGTTTTCTCCCATTCCCACTGAAGTAACTGAACAGAGGCTGGTATTTTGTCATCAAGTCACCTTTTATTTACCAGTGCACAGTACATTGGTTGTGACCAATTGGCTTGGAGGTAGTCACCTGACCTGAGGAGATTCTAATCCCCTGGTTATATTTTACTTTTTTATTCCAGTGACTACAGTTGCGTAACAGAAACATCAGACATAGTTACAGAGTGTAGCTCTTGTCTCCCATCAGCCATCCTTGTAAGACATCATGCATCTGAGATGAAGCAGGAATGGGAGAGTTCTCAACAATACAAGTGACATGGCAGCTGCAGAGTATTTGGTGCAGACTTCTAAGATATGAACTGATGACCACAGAAGACTTGGATATTGACTGAATGGAGCCCTTTTTTATTAATGCGGCCTGTTACATTATGATGTGGCACCCTCAGTGCAACTTGGGTATAGTCTATAGCTCCCTGCAACTGACTGATGTCGATATTAAGCTACAATTTTCTGGGTCAGCCAAGATTAAATTAAATTAGAATGAAATGAGAAAGAGAAAACATATGAAACTCAATGATGACCTAATAATTAGAAAGGCCATAAGTTCTTAAAGTGAGGCCAAAGGAACGTAGGTGTTTGTTTACATCAAGCCTCATAAGTAAAGCAGTAATGAACCAAACTGTCACCGTAACTCAAGAAAAGCTGAAGTTTCCTTTAAAACAATCAGAGAATTGAATTTATCAGCTGAATTTTAATTATCATGGAATTGTAAATATCATGCAGTTGACTTGATCACATCACTGCCAAAGAGCTTAAAATTTCTAATCAAAGTTCATTAAAGGCAAGTGAACAGCATTTTTTCAGGGAAACACAGTGAGTCTTAATCAGTTAATTGACCAAACCATCATGGAAAGCATAGCAGGTTTGTGATGTTTACCCGTGATCCAACTGATTATTTTCTGGAGACTGGACAGTGTCAAGAATGCAAAATGTAGAACTTGTTATTGTAGGAAGAGTAGAAAGCAGTTTGCCTCACAGTAATAATTTAGCTAGCTTGGGGGAAGATTGATTGATCAATGATGAGAAATTGAGATGGACCAGGCTGATCACTGGACAAGTCCTGATAAAGGGAACGTAAGTCCATATAAATGCACCTGAAATTGTAAATATGTATGGGTAAGATTTTTCTTGTAATTTTTGGGGTGTACTTTGCTTTAATAAATAAAATTGGGGACAATGCAATGTTAGAACTGCCTTGGGCTATTGATAACTGGAGAAAGTGGAAATAAAAGCCTTTTGGGATAACAACTCTCATAGCAATACTGCCTGGACTACAGCACAGACCATGTCACAGGGAAATAAAATAAAGTGGTGAGATCGATAAAAATTACCTCAGTAACAGTCTTTATAAATGTATGGTTTGAGGTTTCAGAGACCCTTCAATTCCCCAGTGGATTTTTGGAAGCAGATAGTTGCTTAAAATTCAGTGCAGCTGTCATGGTAATGGTCATCGGGGTAGAATCATCACATACCTCTTTAGTTCAAAAGTTATGCTTCAACAAATGATAGTTCTGTAAAAGTGTCATGGTCAATCCTAATTCACTGATACCGATGAGCTATATTCACCTGGAGAACATGATTGGAAGGAAAAAAATGACACTGAGCCTCCCATAGCTCCTCCTCCATATCTTGAGGGGACCTTATGCTGTGAGCTCTTCATGTAAAGGCAGTTTGGCAGTTGCTGAAAGTTGCTGCTAGTGCTGGGCTTGTCTTACACATTAGTTCCTCCTCAAATTCTCTGCACCCTTGTTATGTATTGACCACAGTGATGATAACACCTCCACAACTGGTAAAATGATTAATGGATCCAATGAGCTTAAGTGGGGTGCATGGTCCCTTGACATAGTGACCTGATTTTGATATCCCATATTATGCAAATGCTGTAGAGGAGATTGTAAGCGCGGTATGATTACTGAAAGCTTTGTTCCCTCCATCTACCACATCAGCCAATAAAGATGGCTTTGCATATGAGCATATGCTGTCAAATACTTAGAGCTCATGGAGTGAGAAAAAAGCAGCTCCATATTCTTGTGCAACCCATGAGATCCGGGATTGTCTTTATAAATTGTGGTCTTCAAGTGATCCTTTAGCAGCAATCTGTGGTTGCGTCTGTGTTACAAATATGACTATGATTAATCTGTATTGACCAAGGACAAGGTTAAGATTACTTATGGCCAGGATTCAATCTATATGACCGTTACAAATGTTACACATGCAGAATTCTTCGATTGCAGATTCTTGAAGTGTGCAAGTGTCTGGTGAATTGCCTCTTGAAGGGCACAAGTGGGGCTCTCTCCTTCAGAGAGAAACAAAATCACTTACTCCATCCTCTGGATGTGGTGTCAGCTATTTGTCATTTCCGTTATATGTTTATGATTCTGAAAGAGTTAGAAGGCAACATAGCTTGCACTTCACAGAGTGACGACTCACAGGCTTAGCCTGCCAGTGTAAGTGAACCCCCAAACACTCATGTTCCTTTCTATCCTGTTGAGCCAAATAGGTTTTGCCTTCCCCATTCCTCTTTCAGCTTCCATTGCCAATCAACTCATTTATTTCAAGAAAGTAAAACCAGAAAGTGCTGGAGAAACTCAGCAGTTCTGTCAACATCTGTGGAGAAAAAAGCAAGTGTTAATGTTTCAAGTCAGAGATGTCATCCGTGTGATTAATAAAAATTAATTTACTATAAGTTATTGTCAGTTTGAGCCTTGGCTTTTGAGCAACATGTGATTTTTCTTTCCTCCCATGTCTGAAGTTAATAATGAACTTGTAATGATTTCTGAAGCCCTAGCTTCAGAACTAATATCTTTTTACGTACATTGTAGGGTTTTACGATTGAACAAGATAAACAAACATCAGTTTAGAAGGTCAGGAGAGTTTTTAAGTTTCATGGAAACATAACTCGGAGAGAGAGTTTTATTTTAACATTATTTTGAATTTTGAGCAGTACTTTCAGGGCCTTGGATAAAGATGGTGGGATCGACCAAAGCTTCTGAGAAGGGAAGGGTATGATAGATCTAGATCAACATAGAGTCATAGAGATGTACAGCATGGAAACAGACCCTTTGGTCCAATCCGTCCATGCCGACCAGATATCCCAACCCAATCTAGTCCCACCTGCCAGTGCCCGGCCCATATCCCTTCAAACACTTCCTATTCATGCACCCATCCAAATGACTCTTAAATGTTGCAATTGTACCAGCCTCCACCACTTCCTCTGGCAACTCATTCCATACCCATACCACCCTCTGCGTGAAAAGGTTGCCCCTTAGGTCTCTTTTATATCTTTGCCCTCTCACCCTAAACCTATGCCCTCTAATTCTGGAACCCCCGACTCCAGGGAAAAGACTTTGCCTATTTACCCTATTCATGCCCCTCATAATTTTGTAAACCTCTATAAGGTCACCCCTCAGCCTCCGACAATCCAGGGAAAACAGCCCCAGCCTGTTCAGCCTCTGGCTGTAGCTCAAATCCTCCAACCCTGGCAACAGCCTTGTAAATCGTTTCTGAACCCATTCAAGTTTCACAACATCTTTCTGATAGCAAGGAGACCGGAATTGCATGCAATATTCCAACAGTGGCCTAACCAATGTCCTGTACAGCCACAACATGACCTCCCAACTCCTGTACTCAATACTCTGATCAATAAAGGAAAGCATACCAGAGTCAGTGTTAGTTCCAGGTCAGAAGTGTAGGTATAAAACGCCAAAGAGTTTACTTAAAGCTGAGTACCTTTAGGCTCAGGTGTGTGAAAGTTCCAGGAATAAGCTATCTGTAGTTTCAGTTTAAAAATTATAGCCGCAAGTGACTTAGAGTAGTTAGAGAAGGGATGCTGATGTGGTATAAATTGTGTTCTTAGGAATACAAGATATGCTTTTGAGTGCTCCATGAGAGATATATTTTCTATAGTCTGCAGAAGCCATTGTTTTGCTTTTATGTTGTAAAGGAGTGTTTTGGAATTAATGGGATGATACTTGAATCATGTTTGCAAATCTTTCAGTTTACATTATAAATTTATAATTTGGTTAATTATACTTTTAATTTGAATTTGTTTTGTTAATAAACTCCTGTTTTATTGTTTAAGCAAAATTGTAACATTGCTTGTTTCATGAAAGATCACTTTGTGAAAACCAAAACAAACCACACAACGATCTATCCAGATAGGTTTCAGTCTGGATCTGGGTTTATATTCAAAGGAATTTAGAAGAATGATAGGGGATCTAATTGAAACATACAGAGTACTGAATGACCTGGACAGATTTGACATTGGGAAGATGTTTCCATTGGTAGGAGAGACTCACAACTTTCGAGTAAAGGGAAGACCTTTCAGAATGGAGATAAGGAGAAACCTCTTCAGCCAGAGAGTGGTGAATCTATGGAATTTATTGCCACAGAAGGCTGTGGAGGCCAGGTCAGAGTATATTTAAGACTGAAATAGATAGGTTCTTGAGTATCAAGGGGACTAAGGGTTACAGGGGGAAAACAGGAGAATGGGGTTGAGAAACATATCAGCTTTTCCTGCTCCTCGGATGCTGCCTGACCTGCAGTGCTTTTCCAGCACCACGCTAACCTTGACCCTGATCTCCAGCATCTGCATTACTCACTTTCGCCTCCTTGAGAAACTTATCAGCTATGATTGAATGGTTCAGTAGACTCAATTAGCTGAATGGCCTAATTTCTGCTCCTCTGTTTTATTAGAATTAGAATCCCTACAGTGTGGAAACAGGCCCTTCGGTCAAACAGGTCCACACCGAGCCTCCGAAGAGTAATCCACCCAGACCCATTCCCCTACATTTACACCATAACTAAAACATCCCCTAACACTATGGGCAATTTAGCATGGCCAACTCACCTATCCTGCACGTCTTTGGACTGTGGGAGGAAACACATGCAGACACGGGGAGAATGTGCAAACTCCACACAGACAGTTGCGCGAGGCTGGAATCAAACCTGGGTCCCTGGTGCTGTAAGGCAGCAGTGCTAACCACTGAACCACCAAGCCCATGGTCTTGACTTGTCTGGCAATAACACTAATTAAGAGCATAACAATATGACACTTCCACAAAAGGCCTTGTATCTGTGCCAAAAGGCACTCCACTCCGTTAGAACATAGCAACTTGGATATAAATAAGCAAGATTCAGTAATAATGAGGTGCTATTGAATGCGAATAGACTCTTGTCATTCAGTATCGAGATTCTCGTTCAGGTGTTAAAACCTTGGGTGGAAAATCCAACCTTTTTTTGCAATATCAGGAATCACATTTTTCCAACTTGATCGCATTTTCCCAACTGATTTGCCATTGTCGATGTATTTCAGAGACTGGAAAACTCCAACCTAAAGTGTGCATAGAAGGATGTGGATTCATAAAATCAGTGAACAAAATTTAGCGAATTAAAATAACTGCACAGATCTCGTCACCAAGTCGCCCTTTATTTACATGTGCACAGTACACTGGCTGTGGCCAGCCAGCTCAGAGTTAGTCTCTAAACTGAGACTGTGAATCCCCACTTTATATTGGTCAGGCAGGGTTCTCTTGACACGGGTTAATGACTCTAATCGAGGATCTCATAGTCAACGAGATCCACCTAGTTCCAATCACTAGAGCAAACAATTAAAAGGATGAAGTTTTCAATTTGTTGGTTAGAATAGAAAAGCAGATTTTTAAAAATTACGTGATACTACAGAATGCTTTGACATGGAATTATCTGGACGTCCTTATACCTGAAAGACAAAACCTAGCATTCAAACACATCAAGTTATTGTAAAAACAAATGGAATATTAGCTCGTATTGAAAGGGAGTTGAGGTATAAAAATAAGGAGGTCTTTGTGCAACTGTATTAGACGCCAGACCTAATGTACTGCAGAAAGTTATTGTCTCCTTTTTAAAGCCAGATACATTTGCATTGGATGCAACTCAGAGAATGTTCATTAGGTTGATTTCTCAGTAGAAGTGTGCCATATGACTGAAGATTGAGCCATTCCGGTCTATACTCATTGATGTATGGAAAATAAAACATGATCTCATTGAAACATTCAAGGTTCTGTGGAAAACAAAAAACAGGAATAGCTGGAAAAGCTCAGCAAACCTGGCAGCATCTGTGGAGAGAAATCAGAGTTAATGTTTCAGGTTGAGTGACCCTTTCTCTGAACTGATGGTAGCTTGGCAAATGTCGGTTTAAATGCAGAAGCTAGGGTGGGTGGAGGGGGTAAGGTGTGAATGATAGGTGGGGATAGAGCCCAAAGAGAGAGAAGAGCAGTTGGACAGACAAAGGAGTGGATAATGATCTGGCTGGGAGGGTGAATGGCTGTTAATGGGGACTGTTACTAGATTAGATTAGATTACTTACAGTGTGGAAACAGGCCCTTCGGCCCAACAAGTCCACACCGACCCGCCGAAGCGCAACCCACCCATACCCCTACATCCACCCCTTTAACCTAACACTACGGGCAATTTAGCATGGCCAATTCACCTGACCCGCACATCTTTGGACTGTGGGAGGAAACCGGAGCACCCGGAGGAAACCCACGCAGACACGGGGAGAATGTGCAAACTCCACACAGTCAGTCGCCTGAGTCGGGAATTGAACCCGGGTCTACAGGCGCTGTGAGGCAGCAGTGCTAACCACTGGGCCACCGTGCCGCCCACATTTCATGGCTAACAATGGGTGGTGTGTAATTGCAGATGATGTGATAACAAGGTCTGGTGTGTGAGAATTGGGATAAGGACGTGGGACAGCTCAAGCCAAATTGTTGAACTCAATATTCAGTCCAGAAGGCTGCAGGGTCCCCAAATGGAAAATAAGGTGCTCTTCTTCCAGCTTACACTGAGTTTCACTGGAGCACTGCAGCAAGCCTGAGATGGAGATTTTGGCCAGGGAACAGGGTGGTGTCTTAAGGTGGCAGTCAACTGGAAGCTTAGGGTCCTTTTTGTGGGCAGAATGTAGGTGTCCTGTGAAACAGTCACCCAGTCTATGCTTCGTTCACCCAATGTAGAGGAGATTATATTGTGAATAACGAGTGCAGCAGACTAGATTCTGTGAAAGTGCAGCTTTACCTGGAAGTTGTGTTTGGGGTCTTGGATACTGAGGAGGGAGGAAGTAAACAGACAGGTGTTACACTTTCTGTGGTTGCAGGGAAAGGTGCCGTGATGTTGTCGGGGGAGCTGTTGGGAGTGAAGGAAGAGTGGACCAGGGTGTCCCGGAAGAAATAGTCCTTGTGGGAGGCTGCCAAGGGGAATATGTGTCTGGTGATGGCATCTCGCTGGAGGTGGCAGAAATGGTTGTTAATGATCCTCTGTATGGTGAAGCTGGTGGGAAAGAAGGTAAGGACAAGGAAGGCCCTATTGCTGTTGTGGGAGGAAGAAGGGAGGTGAGGGCCGAAGTGCGGGAGATGGGTCAGACCCATCTGAGGGCCCTATCACAACAGTACTGGGGAATCTTCAGTTCAGGAAGAAGTAGACATTTTGGAGGCTCTCTTGTCAAAGTTGGCATCACCGGAACAGATGTGAAGAAGATGGAGGAACTGAGAGAATGGGATAGATTCTTTCCAGGAAGCAGGGTGTGAGGATGCATAGTCAAGGTAACTGGGAGTCGGTGGGTTTATAGTGGATATTGGTGGCCAATCTACCTCCAGAAATATAAACAGAGATATCAAGAAAGAGAAGAGGGGACTCAGAGATGGATCAGGTGAAGGTGAGGATGGGGTAAAAATTGGAAACGAAATCAATGAACTTTATCAATTCTGGATGAGAGAGGGAAGCAGCACCCATGATATTATTGATATACTGGAGAAAGAGTTGTGGGTGGGGACTGGAATAGGATTAGGATAAGTAATGTTCCACATAGCCCACAAAGAGACATGCATAACTGGGTTCCAGGCGGGTACCCACGACGACCCCTTTGACTCAAAGAAAATAAGATGAGTTGAAAGAGAACTTGTTTAGGATGAGGACGAGCACAGCCAGGTGGAGGAGGGTGGTGGTGGGTGAGGACAGTTCTGGCCTTTGTTCCAAGAAGAAGCCAAGAGTCCTGAGACTATCCTGGTGGGGTTGACCACAAAAACGGATTGTACCCCCATAGTGAAGAGGAGGCGACTGGAGCCTGCAAACTGGAAATTCTGAAACAGATGTAAAGCTTTAGAGAAATCTTGGGTGTAAGTGGGCAGGGACTGGATAAGGTGAGAAAAGACAGAGTTAAAGTAGGAAGAGATATATTCTGTGAGGCAGGAGCAGGCAGAAATAATAGGTCTACCCAAATAGTCCTGCTTATGGATTTTGGGAAGGAAGTAGAAGCGAGCTGTGTGGAGTTGGGAGACTATCAGCTTGGAGGCCAATGGGGGTAGATCACTAGATGAAATGGGATTGGTGACCAGAGTCGATTCTATGGGGTTTGACAGAATAGATGCTGAGAGGATGTCTTTGCTGGTATATTTAAAACTAAAGAGCAGTGTTTCAAAATAGGAAGGTATAAGATGGAGATGAAGAGGAATTTCTGCTCTCAGAGGATTATTAAACTTTGGAATTTTCTGCCATAGAGAACAGTGGAGCCTCAGTCATTGAGTATATTGTATTCAAGGCTGAACAAGGCAGACTTTTTTGATAGACAAGGACATGCAAAGGCTTGTGGAAGACAGACTGGAAAGTGAATATACAAACAGATGAGCCATGAACTTATTGAATGGTGGAATAATCTTGAGGGGTCAAAAGATTTGCTACTGTCCCTATTTCTTACATTCTTAAGGTGCCTGAAAGGGGTGATAAACTAGGATTACATAGAAACTTTCAAAAATCAGCTAGATGTGTATTTCAAAAACAAAACTAATTTGCAAACCTATAGAAAAAAAAAGCAAGTGCGTGGGCCTAATCTGGACAGTTTCTTCAAAACGGCAACACAGATATAATGGGTTGAAGTGTCTGATTCTGCAGTATAAGAATCTATGAACACTAAGAATTGAATTCTAATATGACCAAAAACGTTTTAGCTCCAAACCATTAATGACTGATCAGCATACTTACAACTGCACTCATACATCATGAATATTCAGATGATATAAACCAGTTATATTAATATTTATATTTACTTGTACAGGAATTTGGAAATTAAGTTAGAAAGTTGGAAGCAGCAATATCTTTTGCCCACCAAAGGAAATGATACAAGATTAAAATGGGCACATGTCTATAGATGAAGACCATGCAGAAATATTAACAGTACTTTGCACTGGCAGTGGTCTAGGGGCACACAAAACCTGAAAAACTCCATTGCATTAGGTCAGAAGTTTCTAGGCTT
The DNA here is from genome assembly GCF_004010195.1 of Chiloscyllium plagiosum. Classification (NCBI taxonomy): domain Eukaryota; kingdom Metazoa; phylum Chordata; class Chondrichthyes; order Orectolobiformes; family Hemiscylliidae; genus Chiloscyllium; species Chiloscyllium plagiosum. The sequence goes on from NC_057727.1 coordinate 44,876,898, forward strand.
TTTAAACAATTAGATTGAGGGCCTGCCCAAATGAGGTGATTTCACCTCCAGAGGTTAAAAATGACATTGCAAAAAAACAAATGAACAGATTTTGGATGCGGAAGGAGAAAAACGGAATTGGTAGACTGGAATCAAAGCATCCCAATACTGCAACTCACTTTAATGGCATCTCCCTGAATGCCATTTTGGGGGAACTCAAGCATCTGTGGTGTGCGATAGGATGAAGAAGCCTGCCGAAGAAAATAGGAAGGTATGACTGCAGTTCTCTTTTCAGGAGCTGAGCATCGTGCTCCTGGATTCGGTGCCTAAAGTTTTGGGAATACGGTCTTATAAAATTTCAAGGGAATGCATTTCCATTTATGTTCAACTAAATGACCAGTTAAGGGTCTCTGAGCACCATCTTGGGTAGGTAAACACTGGTGGCCACCTTTGGAATAGGGCCCTCCTAACTGGGCACTTTGTGGACCACACAGGCGCCAATAGCAATGGCTAATCATATAGCGTCACCCCTCCTGCCCTCACTAACGCCCCCCCTTCCCTTCACTGGCAACTGCTTAATTGGGTCCAATGTAACCAGGCCCCATTGATCCAGTGAGTTACTGTGAGTGCAGCATCCACTACTGTATACTTTTGGCTGTTTATGCTTGCGGTACTCCTACTAGTGGACCTCCTCCCACTGCCTGCTGGTTCTGTTAGTTCTGCTGGCCACTTTCATTGTGAACTGAGGTTCAAACTAATACAATGTAACGTAGACCCATGTTGATCTGATACATCGCAGATGCAACATGGATATCTAATGTGCAAATTTCACAGAGCATTAAAAGTCACACCCAAAATGTGAAATTAACCTGTCAAGTAGTGAAGTAACCTTTCAGAACAAGCACTGTGAATAAAAGCATTTCATCTAATTAAAGAAGAAATCCACTCTGAGGATTCAGTCATGATTGGAAATTATTCAGCCTTCTCAATGATAGTTGTGTTTGTGTCTTGCTTTCATAAGACAATTCCAGGAAACTCAGGAAATACTGACACACAGAGTTAAATCCCCAAACTTATTTTTTTGTTTTAAATTTAACTTATCTTTCAAACCAACCTGTTCAGAGATGTTATTACACACCTTGGGAACAGGTGGGACTTGATTCCAAGCCTCCCAGTCCAGAGGTAGAGACACAACCACTGTGCAACAAGAGACCATCCCCCAATCCCTTTGGAACTCACTCTTAATAAGCTACAAACATTTTGAAATTAAACTTCAATCTTCCCTGAGAGAGCTGTTTACATGAAGTCTAAGTGCTAGAGTTGATGGGGAGGTGGAGCTACTTTCCTGATAAAGTTACTTTCTGAGATTTAATCCCACGTCAGCCAGTCCAAAATTCAATCACTCTTCCAAGTTAAAATTGTTCCCCAGATTAACAATTTCCTTCTGTTCAAAACTTATGTGATTCTTGTAAATTTTTTACAACAGCAGTACTGTTCAGTTAAATGTTGGCAAATAATACTACAATAGTAGGTGACCTTTCAGTGCCATTAACCAATGATAAATTGAAAATATAGAGCTGTTCCACAATGTTTATGGTTATTCATTGCAGCTGCTTTAGTATTATGTTATTTTCCAGCAACTATTTAATTTCATTCTAAATGTATGAAGCTTTTGTACCTAGTCTCAGGAGGATAACCAATAGTTAAGCTGCTGTACTTCCACTGTTCCTGTGGGACAGATTTCTTATGACCATATACTCTCCCAGGTAAAATATGGAAAAAGACTTGATTGACAATTTTAGGGTAGTTAATCTTTTTAATTGTAGAAAATGACCATAGTAATGTCGGTACATGTTTCATAAATTGCTCATTATAGTAGATTGCAGATTTTATGCAATGAGATCTATTGTTTCGTACTGGCCAAAACAAGCTTAAAACAAAGAGTTACTTCTGAAATTCTTTATTTAAAGTGACTTTGTCATCTGGTTGAGCAGTTACTTTGGAAAGCCTGCTATCGTAGGACAGTCAGGAACAAAATCTGCTTTTAAAACTACTGTAACCCCGACAGTTTGATAATTACTAAAGGTTATACGACTCTCCAAGCTGTCATTTGTACTTTAATACAGATTGTTTTGGCTTTTTCCCCCTAATTCTTTGTTTTTATGCAAGATTTTAATAGTATAGAACATAGAACATAGAATGTTACAGCGCAGTACAGGCCCTTCAACCCTCGATATTGCGCCAATCTGCGAAATTAATCTAACCTTCACCATTACATTATTATCCATTTGTATGTCCAATGCCCATTTAAATGTCCTTAACATTGGCGAGTCTACTACTGTTGCAGGCAGGCTGTTCCACGCCTCTACAACTTTCTCTGTAAATAAACTACCTCTGATATCTGTCCTAAATCTATCACCCCTCAATTTAAAGCTATGTCCCGTTGTGTTAGCCTTCACCATCTGAGGAAAAAGGCTCTCACTGTCCACCCTATCTCACCCACTAATTATCTTATATGTCTCGATTGAGTTACCTCTCAACTTTCTGCTCTCCAACGAAAACAGCCTCAGTTCCCTCAGCTTTTCTTCCTTCAATACCAGACAACGTCCTAGTAAAACTCCTCTGAACCTTTTCCAAAGCTTCCACATACTTCCTATAATGCGGTGACCAGAACTGCACACATGCTCCAGGTGCGACCTTACCAGTGTCTTGTATAGCTGAAGCATGATCTCATGGCTTCAAAACTCAATACCCCTACCAATTAATGCCAACACACCATATGCCTTCTTACCAACCCTATCAACCAGAGTGGCAACTTTCAGGGATTTATGCACCTGGACACCGAGATCTCTCTACACTGCCAAGAATTTTACCATTAGCCCAGTACTCTGCATTCCAGTTACTTCTTCTGAAGTGAACTACCTCCCACTTTTCCACATTAAACTTCGTTTTCCACTTCTCAGCCCAGCTCTGCATCTTATCTATGTTCCTCTGTAACTCACAATATCCTTCAGCGCTATCCACAACTCTGCCTACCTTAGTGTCATCTGTAAATTTACTAAACCATCCTTCTACGCCCACATCCAGATTATTTATAAAAATGACAAGCAGCAGTGGCCCCAAAACAGATCTTTGCAGTAGACCACTGGTAACTGAGCTCCAGGATGAACATTTTCTATCAACCACCACCCTCTGTCTGCTTTCAATTAGCCAATTTCTGATCCAAACCGCTAAACCACCTTCAATCCCGAAACTCTGTATTTTGTGCAAAAGCCTACCATGTGGATCCTGATCAAATGCCTTACTGAAGTCCACATACACCACATCAACCACTTTACCTTCATCCACCTGTTTTGGCACTTCCTTAAAGAACTCAATAAGGTTAGTGAGGCACGACCTACCCTTCACAAAACTGTGTTGACTATCCCGAATTATTTTATTCCTTTCCAGATGATTATAAATCCAACCTCTTATAACCTTTTCCAACACCGTACCCACAACCGAAGAAAGACTCATTAGCCTATAATTACCAGGGTTGTCCCGACACCCCTTCTTAAAAAGGGAACAACATTTGCTAGTTGTTTTCTGACACTACTCCTGTCAACAATGGTGACATAAAGATCAAAGCCAAAGGCTCTGCAATCTCCTCCTCGGCTTACCAGAGAATCTGAGGATAGATCTCATCCGGCTGAGGGGTCTTATCTATTTTTAGATCTTCCAAAATTGCTAAAATCTCCTCTTTGTCAACTGCAATCCCATCTGATCTAGTAGCCTGTATATCCATATTCTCTGAGGAGAAAGTGAGGTCTGCAGATGCTGGAGATCAGAGATGGAAATGTTATGCTGAAAAAGCATTCCTGAAGAAGGGCTAATGCCCGAAACGTCGATTCTCCTGTTCCCTAGATGCTGTCTGACCTGCTGCGCTTTTCCAGCAACACATTTCCATATCCATATTCTCACTAACATTGTCCTTTTCCAATGTGAATACTGACAAATTATGTATGTTGTCCCTGGGAGCCCTTACAGTTTTGCTTTACAGCCAGTGCTAGAAACATAGCAAGATCTATTTTGGCAGACATTGCATTAAAACTTGAATCAGTTGATAAACACGTAACATAACTGCAGTTTCCATTTGATTCAATATCTTCCAAACATCATAGTCTGTATCTAAACTTTATTAACTTTCAGTAGAATACATTATTAGAATGTACACAAATGATTTTGATGTTTCTAGCCATAGTTTTGTTTTCGGTATCATTCTGTGTTTTTATGGGAAAAAGAAACAACTGTTAATATTTCAACTTGGGTTTTAAACCAAAATAAATGCATTGATTCTATTTGTTCTGAATTAATTTACATAGTCCAGTTTGTAGAAGAATAAGATGAACATCAGAACTTTCTTGCAGTGATGCTGTAACCAGATGTCAAAGTCACATGACTCAGTGGTGAATGCTGGAAGAGAGCAGAAGTCATAACCAAATATGAAGCTAATGTGTATATAGATCAAACTGTAAAAGCTTACAGAAAGCAGCATACCTTTGGAAGACTAAACAGTGCTAGACCTCAAACACATGACAAAATTAATGGCAATGGGAAAGGTAAAAACTAGTAACAAAATTAACAATTGAGGTGAACTTGAGGTTCAGAAAAGAGAGAAAAAATAACTTTAAGACTTAGCAAGACTGACGGAATACCACAGGATTAGCAGAAAGGTACAAAACAGACTTGGAGCCCAGATGGCATTGAATAAGTACCTGAAGCCAAGAGCAGTGGGACAGTCATGGCAGCAGATAAGGAATAGCTCCAATGCACAGAAGAACTATGGAGGCCAAACCATCACTCCTGGAATATTCCATGCCATCAAAGGACCACACAAGTCCTATGAATATGGAAATTGGACGAAGATATTCGACAGATACAGATCTGCTTCAGGATGGAATAAGAAAGGCCACAACAACCAGGTCGGTTATAGTATTTGGCATAGTGGACACCATCGTTAAGATCTGGAATCAAGATAGGATATTGAAAAAATACAGAAGAATACATAAAAATCAAAAATCCTGAATACCATATCGCTAAGGTTGGAAAACCAGAGGAACAGAAAAATGACTAGGAGAAATTAACGATACTGAAAACAAATACTGTTGTGTCGAACTAAATGGACACTCTATGGATTATAAATTCATTACTAGAGGCTGTGTTGCACTATAATTGGGTCAAATTAAATGGATAAAATAAATTAAATTGCATCCAGAATGTAGTAACATCAAAGGAGGAACTTCACAAAAAGTAAATGGTCAGCTCATGGCAAAACTCTCATATAAAGGAAGATAAGCATTTAAATCTCTCTGTCATTCAGAATAAAGAAGGCTCTCTACTAAGAAGACCATGCTTAAAGGTGAAATTAATCTGAAAGATTGATGAGGTTGCTGAAACTGAATAAACAAATTCACTATGACATGAGTTCCGAAAATTATTCTCAGGCTGGTGTAATTGAAGACTGAATAACATATTACCATATGAGATCATGCTAAACCAATTTGGTTATTAACTCAGAGAAAAAAATCTCATCCACTCTTGGAAAACATTAAAGGAGAAATAGAATATATACTTCATCAAGAAGTTATCTCACTTGTTATCATGCCAATAAAATAATGTTAATTTATGGCTGCTGTCTTGAAATCAAATTATTCCAGAAGAACCTGTATGAATTTAACTCAGTCAAACAAATTATCCATTGGCAACAACAACAACAACAATAACAAAATCAGGAATTGCTGTAAAAGCTCAGCAGGTCTGGCAGCATCTGAGGAGAGAAATCACAGTCAATGTTTCAAGTACAGTGACCCTGCTTCAGAATTCTTCATTGGCCTCAGTGGATGTTATTTCTACCAAAACTAAGAATAACCTAGGAATCTCACAGTAATTTAAAAAATCCTAGGCATGATCAATCATTTGACTAAGTTTCTGCCAAACCTAAAGGAAGTTCATGAGCATTTGAGACTGTTTTTAAGACAGTGTCAACATTGATGCTGGAATGTCAACCAAGAAAATGCTTCTGAAACAACCAAACAACATATGATTTCTCCTGAGATCTTGAACCACATTATGATCTACATTTATCAACTATAGTAATAACAGATGTACCTTCTATAGAATTGGATTCACTTACAGAAAAGAAGAGTGTTGTATCACAACTGAGGAGGAGGTTTTCATTATCACATGAGGTTATGAAAACATTTTCAATTACCTTTCAGGATAACCCTTCAAATTTGAAATTGACTATAAATGACTGGTCACTTTTTTGAACATAAAGGAATTACCGAAATGCCATTCAGGTTAATACTCACGAGGTATGATCCATCTACTGACTATCTACAGGGAAGGTACCAAATAGCAGCAAACACACTCTCAAATCTAGCATTGAATGGAACAGACAAGCAGGTTCAGACATCATCAAGGAGGTTAAAGCCTTCTTGATCAGAAGTCATTAAGCACATAACAGATTTTGATAGAAAGTTGAAAGAGGTAAGAGCCCAAGAATGGGATGAAAAATGTCTTCATATCCAGAAACATTGTCTGGAAGGATGGCCAAAATAGTTACAAAGCAATGCCAGTACTTTGAACAGTGCAAATGCATCACCATCTTTGATGACTTGCTTATCTTCAATGCAAAATTAGTGGTATATATGAGTGCAAATTATCATGCAAGAGTTTAAAGACCACTCTGGTGGCTATGTGTCATTCATTCTATCTATATAAAAACATTGTTATATGCATTCCTCATGCTGTTAATAGCCAAGAGAAAAAGGAACTATTACTATTTTTATCTTTTCCAACAAAGTTGTAGAAATGGATTTATTTGAGTCCAAAGGACAAGTCTTCATGAGTGTAACCAATTATTATTCATAAAGCAACCATCTACTTTGATTCTATTACTGTGTTTGCTGTGATATAATCAGATCAATGTACTGGATTCTGGACATTGTGGCCACAGACAATGGATCACAGTTTGCAAATGAGCAGTTTAAACGATTTGTACGTGAATATAATTTTCTTCATGCTACCAGTCCAACACTCTATCCTCAAACAGGGACAGGAACAGAAACCATGGCCCCTGATGCTGCTCCTAGCCTGGGCTCTCCCCACTCCCCCACCCCAACTCTGTAACCCACACACAGTAAGCCTACATCAAACCCAGGCACAACAAGCCCCCTACAGGCCTGAGTCCTGGTTAATGGACACTGGCAACACTCCACCCCATTACACCGCCCCATCCAAGTTGTATCTTCAAGAGAATAAAAACATTTAGACAAAAGTGTGAACAATAAAAGCATTCAAAGAAGGAAAATGAAGATCTGAGTTTTGCTCAATTACATTTTGCCATTCCAGAATGGATTATCACCATTAAAATTACTGATGGAGAGGTGTTTGAGAACACCTATTTCATCTTTGCTTGATATGATATCCTAACCTTACTGAAAATTGCCACAACAGTGTGAAACAGCCGGAGGAAGTGCAAAGGGATAACCAAGCTCAAAACCTTAATAGAAGGTACAAAGCACAAGAGTTCCTATTGCTGAAGCCCAGAAAGACAGAATGGTGAGGCACTAGGAGAGAGAAGATATGACAACATGTTTTTTTTTAAAAAAATGTAACTAGAACCATACCCTGAAACTGATTATTGGATCTTAAGTAGAACCTATAAGGTGCAGTGATATGATTAAAACAGAAACTACTGGAATCATGAACTTTTACACTTGTTTAAAAGCAAATTACTGCAGATGCTGAAATCTGAAACCAAAAGAGAAAATGCTGGAGAATCTCAGCAGGTCTGGCGGCATCTGTAAGGAGAGAAAAGAGCTGACGTTTCGAGTCTAACTGACCCTTTGACAAAGTTAGACTCGAAATGTCAGCTCTTTTCTCTCCTTATAGATGTTGGCAGACCTGCTGAGATTTTCTAGCATTTTTCTCTTTTGGTTTTACACTGGTTTCTTGGGCTTTATCTGCCCATCAGAGTGACCGAAAATATGTTTAAGGACATTAAGAATTGAAGCTTACCTACTAAATTAATTTGAAATATACAGCTAGGATTATCTGCAATAAAAAAATCCAAATATAAAAACAAATTTTCCCTCATAATTTATTGCATGTCACATATTAAAATCCATAATATTTCACTTAGTGTTTTTTTAAATTTCACTCATGGGATGTAGACCTCACTGACTGGGCCAACATTTTTGTCCATCCCTAGATAACCTTGAGAAGCTGCCATCTTGAACTGTTGCAGTCCATATGCTATAGGTAAACCCGCAATACTACGAGGAAAGGAGCTCTAGGATTCTTACACAGCTGAAGGTATGGTGATAAATTTTCAAGTCAGGATGCTGAGTGGCTTGGAAATTACAAATGATGTTCCCAAGTATCTGCTCACCATGTCTTTCTAAGTGGTAGTGGTCCCAGATTTGGAAGGTGTTGTTGGAGAAAGTACACACAGCTGCTGCTGACCATCAGTGGTGAAGGGAGTGGATGCTTGTGGATGTGGTGCCAACGACATGGGTTGCTTTGTCCTAGATGGTGTCAAGCTTCTTAATTGCTGTTGGAACTGCACTCATCCAGGTAATTGGGAAGTATTCCATCACATTCCTGACCTGTGCCTTGTATATGGTGGACAGACTTTAGGGAGTCAGGAGGTCAGCTACTTGTTGCTGTATTTCTAGCCTTTGACTTGCTCTTGTAGACACACACATGTATATATATATATTTGACGAGTCCAGTTGAGTTCTGGTGAATAGTAACCACCAGGATATTGACAATGCCGGAATGATTTGAACGTCAAGAGGCAATGGTTAATGTCTCTTATTGCAGATGTTCATTACCTGGCAAATGAAAATGGATAATGTCCATGTCTTTTTGCACAATTAGATTAGATTAGATTCCCTACAAATGTGGAAACAGGCCCTTTGGCCCAACAAGTCCACACCGACCTTCTGAAGAGTAACCCACCCAGACTCATTTCCCTCTGACTAATGCACCTAAAACAATGGGTAATTTAGCATGGCCAATTCACCTGTCTTGCACATGTTTGGACTGTGAGAGGAAACCAGAGCACCAAGAGAAACCCACGCAGACATGGGGACAATGTGCAAACTCCACACCGTCAGTTGCCCGATGCTGGAATCGAACCTGGGACCATGAGGCAGCAGTGCTAACCACTGAGCCACCATGCCACCCTTGCATCTAGGCATTGGCTGCTTCAGTATGCAAGGAGTTGTGAATGGTGCTGAGTTTTGTGCAATCATCAGTGAACACCCGAGCATCCCCCACTTCTGACTTTATGATGGAGAGAACATCATTGTTGAAGCAGCTAAAGGTGGTTTGACCTCTGACATGATCCGCAGGAACCCCTGCAGCGATGTCTTAGAGGTGAGATGACTAACTTCCAAAAACCACAAATATCTTTCCTTTGTGCCAGATATGACTCCATTCAGGCAGTTTTCTCCACCCAGTTTTATCACACTTGGTGCCACACTTGGTCGTGTGACTTTGATATTCAGGCTCACCTCTGGAATTCAGTTCCTTTGTCCATGTTTGAACTTAGGCTGAACTGAATGGACCTGGCAGAACACAAACTAGGCATCAGTGAACAGGTTATTGCTTTTTGATATCACTGTTTGTGTCATGATCCATTGATTTATTCATGATTGAGATGTAGACTGATGGGATGATAGTTGGGTTGGATTTGTCCCGCATTTTTGTGCACAGGACATATATAGACACAACCATATGAGAGCTATGCTAGCAATGATATGAAAATTATATAGCGAATATTTTCTTTCCATTACATTTGCGTATGAATACCATCGTGGAAAAATGACAGAGAAGGAGACAAGTTAGACTACCAAATCTTCTCCAGACAGTTGTGATCTCTTCTAGCTCAGTTGGGTGGCATAGTGGCTCAGTGGTTAGCACTGCTGCCTCACAGCGCCAGGGACCTGGGTTCAATTCTAGTCTCAGGTGACTGCATGGAGTTTGCACATTCTTCCTGTGTCTGCGTGGGTTTCCTCCCACAGTCCAAAGATGTGCAGGTTAGGTGAATTGGTCATGCTAAATTGCCCATAGTGTTCAGAGGTGTGTAGATAAGGTGCATTAGTCAGGGGAAATGTGAAGTAGTAGTGCAGGGTAATGGGTCTCAGTAGGTTATTCTTCAGAGGGTCAGTGTGGATTTGTTGGGCCAAAATGACCTGTTTCCACACTGTAGAGATTCTATGAGTTGGCTGGATGGCCAGCTTGCAATGTAAAAGGATGCCAAAAGTGTGGGTTCAATTTGTGCACTGGCTGAGATTACCATGAAGGATTCTCCTTCTCAATCTCTTCCCTCACCTGAGGTGTGGTGACCCTTAGGTTAAACCCACACCAGTCATCTCTGCCTAATGAAAAAACAGCCCCATGGTCTGGTAAGGCTATAGTGATTTTCCTTTATTTAGATTCATGATTCACAACAGCTTACCAGAATTCATCTCCATCTTTTGCCCTTCCACCCATTATAGATATTGTCACAGCAGATAAAGAAAGTCAGATTTTAAAAAAAACTCAAGGTCAATTTCCAGTGGTGTGTCGAGGTCAGAGTTGAATTCTAGGAAATGCCTTCTTGTAGTCCTTGGGCAATCAAAACGATCCCAAAAACTAAACTGATAGCTATAGTGTGCATTACTCAATATTGCATCTACCTCTTTGCATAGTGTGAGCTCTGATCCAGCAGCAAAACTATTTACTTTCCTTTCGAATATATTCAATCCCTCAACATGGTTTAGAATGGCCGTTCACCCTACCTGAATGGTCAAGGTAATTTTTCCAGTCATTCGCAGCATAAAGGTACTGATTCTGACGGACAAGTGTTGGAAAAGAAGATTGTGTGTGAGTGACATTGAATTGTGTGTCACAATGAATAGACAAAAATTCACAAGATTGAGAAGAAGCGTAAGAGGCACCTAAACACCTCTCACAATTCAAGATTGAGAAAATTTAGAGAAAGAAAAACATATCAATTGGTATGGTGTGAGAATGCAGGTAAGTAACAGAGCAACACAACTTCTTGAAGTTGATGTTGATATTTTACTGCCAGAAATAGGGTAAAGAAGGGATTGCCTTCATAGGAAGATGGCTAGAGGAAGCTCTGGCGGTGAGTGACAGCTGAATGGTCTCCTTAGAAGGATAACAAAGGTAGTGGTCAGCTGATTAACAGGAAAGCTGAGTGAAGGTTTGTTGCCCTGAACTAAAGCAATGTCTTTTGGAGTATTGAACAGTGCCTTGTTTCTTGCCCCAAAAGCAGCTGACATTCATTGATGCAGTCTGTCTTGTACCCAAAAATACAAACTAGGACAGTTAACTCTCATGTCTAGGACCTTTGTGCTTTCTAGCTAACATTTCAATTGCAAATTGCTATTGTTAACTGTTTCAATTGAGGCGAAGTACCTCAGTTGAGATTGGGAGTAGGGTCATTGATTGGATGTGTTGCAGGAAAAATCACCAGCCTTGGAGTCAGATTTGGGGTTGACACACTCGAGATGTCTACTGTATAAAGGTCGTGATGGGTCCACACCGGGGTGGCCACAAATAGGATTCTACTGATTGTGCCAGTGGGTAGCAGACAGTTCGGTTCCCATGTAAACTTAGGTGGGGTTTATAAAAGAGGTTATCTTCAAATCCTGATGTGCTCCTGACTGTCGCGACATTTAAACACAGTACAATACATACAGGTATATACATTTTGCAGTTAAAATAAAGTTATCAGTCAAAATCTTTGTTTTTGTCAGGAGGTGCAGTCATTCTTCTGTGTGGCTTGTGCTGTTGTGTTTCACCCCTCCCCGCCAACCCCCACCATGGATGATTGTCTTGTCCGCCGTTCCCATCTGCACCTGTGGAATGGTCAACGACATCAGTTTGGTCACAGGAATCTTTAAATGGTTTTAGTTGGGTCCAATGCTTCCATGTGCCTTTCCCTTTAACATCTGTGCAGGCACAGGTGTCCCCACTTATTACCACATCATATGGCCCATTCTATTTTGGGGCAAAGCCTGGTTTGTCAGGCAGTGCTCACACCAGGACATGGCTTCCTGCTGCTGGGACCTCAGGGGAGATTTCAAGTTTCCCTGCCTTGTCCTTTTTTGTCCTGTTTATCAATTACAGATTTCCACATCCCTTTCAATTGGGCATTTAATTCTATCACATACCGCCGAAGTTTGTCTTTAAGTGGACCCATATCAGTGCCTCCTGTAATTGTTGTCTCTGGCAATTGCATTGCTCGCCCAGTCATTAATTCACTTGGTCATTCCTGATGAAGGGCTTTTGCCCGAAATGTCGATTTTCCTGCTCCTCGAATGCTGCCTGACCTGCTGTGCTTTTCCAGCTCCACTCTAATCTTGACATTAATTCGTATGGTGTTAGCCCAGTTGCCTGATTTGTGGTGGCTCTTAATTTCATTAATGTGGCTGGCAGCACGTCCGCCCATGTTCTGCCTGAGGTTTGCATAGCCTTAGCTAAAGTATTTTTGAGCTTTTTATAAATTCTCTCTACCATCCCGGAGCTCTGAGGGTGATATGGGATGTGAAATTTTTAATTAATGCTAAGCAATTGGCAGACAGTCTTCATGACCTTGCCTATAAAATGCATCCCTTGGTCGGAGTCGATCTGGAGGGGTACCCCCCTCACCTTGGGATTACCTCCTTTGCTCATATTCTGGCTACAGTGCAGCTTTTGGTCGGGAATGCCTCTACCCACCGGGTGAATTGGTCTATGATGACCAGGCAGTATGTTTTCCCACGGGAAGGTGGTAGTGGCCCTGTAAAATCTATCTGAAGGTGTTCCCAGAGTCACATAGGTCTGGGCTGGTGTCCCATCCTAACTTTTATGGGTCTCCCTGGGCTATGCTCTGCACAAATCATGCGTCTGCAGCAGCACTTGGCCACATCTCTTCTCATTCCCTTCCACCACCACTCTCTCCCTAGCCTTGCTATCATGGCCTCTCTACCTATATGGGAGAGCCCATGGTGCAGTTCAAGCAATATGTTGTGTATACACGCTGGTGCTAACACCTTGTCTGCTTGCCTCCAGACACCATGCCCCCCATTTTTGAACGGTCCCTGTAGTTTCCATTGTTCTTTCTCTTCCTGTGGGTGTTGTCCTGCAGCTGCTGCATTTGGATCACATCGTTTGCTAAATCAATAGTGGTTATTGCAGTCTCGTTAATGGCTACTTGTTCTAGGGCTTTCTGAGTTGCTCGGTCTGCTGCCTGGTTTCCTTTGAATTGTAGCCAACCTGGGCTCTCTTTTGCTGGCTCCTTTTGATGGGCCTTTATTTTTATTACTGCAGCCTCTTTTGGCTGTTCACTGGCACGCAATAGTGTCTGAGTTCTTAATTGGTGTCTGATAGGGGCTCCCCCTGTGGTGGTGAACCCTCTTTTGCCCCATGCCACCATGTAGTCATGGACTACACTGAAGGCATATTGACTGTCTATTCACAGTTTTATCTTTTGATGGTTCCAGTGCTTTGGTGAATGCTATCAGTTCTGCTACCTGTGTGGACTGACTTCCATCAATTCTCCCGTACATAACAGTTTCTAACTTATCATTTACCACAGCCCATCCTGTTCGGGGCGACCCTCCTACGTACGTTTGTGATCTGTCCATGATGAGGGTCTCCTCGGCTGTGTCTAAGGGGAGGTATCGTTCACTCTCCCCTTATCCTCATCCCCATCTATATCCCCACAACTGTGCGGTTTCCCTGTGTCTAAAATTCCCTCAGCTGGGTTTTCTCCTGTATTACCATGGACCGACTGGGAGGATAAAAGAGCTGCCTCCCACTTTGCCCTTCTCATATTGGAGATGGCCCTCAGTTTCCCTGTGTTTAGCATCTCTACTAGCGTGTGTTTAGTGTGCAGGATGACATTCCCTGTCATTACTATGGGCTTGCTAACCCTAATGGCTCAAGCAGCACAGTCTAAGGCTGCTATGCACCTGGGCAACCCGGTGACTACTGGCCCTTCTGTAGTTGAGTAGTACCCTCCGGGCCTTCTCCTGCTACCATGGTCTTGGCTGACCATTGTGGAGTAAAATCCTCCCACATTATTACTGACAGTTGCTGAATTACTTATTGACTCTTTCATTGTTGTACTGTATACAAAGTACGTCTACAAAAGACTGAGTTCTGTTTGTGAAACTTGAAGACCTGATGATGATGGAAGAAACGGCTCATTTTATTGCTTTGTTCCTCCATAGTTCTTGATTTCTCAACATTTAGTAAATACTGTACTTTGTCTTTCTTGGACCTAAAGCAAATGGCTTGTGTTCCCTCAGATAGAGCTGCATTGCAGACCTTTTGTTTAATCTATCTATGTACCTGAGTCACTCTCTACTCCTAGCTGGAGTATTTACTATACCTCCCACTTTAGTGTCGAATTCTTTAAATATTCAACACTCACGGCATGACTTGTTTTGTCTTTCTAAGTTGTTTGACAAAGTTCCATATGAAAGATCACCACTTAAACAAGACTTCTTGAAAACCTGGAAGGTAATGTGGATTTGGTCAAGAAATAAGAAACATGATAATTATGAGCTATGCAGGGAGGAGTTGCTGAATGGACTACTACAGGATATGTGTTCCTTCTTATAATAGCTGGGTTCAGAAACTGCAGGTGTCATTAATGATGATGGAGGGAGCTGTAAAACTAGCTACAATCTACAAAAGGATTTAAATCTTTATTTTATTGGGCAGATGATTGACAAATAAAATGTAATGTTAAAGTTTACAATGTACTGCATGTAGGAAGAAATAATAAGTGACATAGATACATAATGATGGAGTTAGAAATAGCACGTGAAGGTTCATTATTTTCAATGTTATGGCAACATGGAGAAGCAATTAAAAAACAAATGCAAAGCTGACATGTTTCACCAGAACATTGCCATCTATGTATACAGATGTCAAGTTGAGACCTTCTAATGTTTGTTTACACATTTTTTTAAAAACGTGACTGTCAAAATTAGACATTAAATGTTTGGAAAATTCGAGTTCACCCACCTGAAGTGCAACCATTTTCTGTATTCAGTATATTGTATAATACTTATAAATTATACAGGAACATCAATTGTCAGTGAAACAGTGAGTTCTTTTTTGTAGCACTGCATGCTGCTAATTCCCAATACTGTTCCATAGTCAGTAAGATTCTACAGGCTATTATATGGGATAAAATTAATACCCACTGAGAAAGACATAGGTTAATTAAGGACAGTCAGCATGGATTTGTAAAAGGCAAGTCATGTCTGACAAATTTAATAGAGTTCTTTGAGGAAATAATGGACTGCATTGATAAAGGAACTGCAATAGATGTTTCCACTGATTTTCAAAATACATTTGAAAAGATACCATGTCGGAGCTTTGTTGATTATATTAAGACTTACAGTATCTTCAGGAATGTGACAGTATAGATAGAAAGTTGGCAATAGACATAAAACAGAGTAGTAGTTAGTGGATGTTTTCAGACTGTAGAAATATAAGGTGTTTTTCCTCAGAGTCGTTGTTGAAACAATTGCTTTTTGTATTCTAATATACTTTTGCATGTGTGTGGACTTCCTATCTTCAAATCATAGTGTATGGTTTCACTTCTCTATGCCCTTTAGAATCAACTACAAAATGAATATGTTTATATTTATTTTTAAAGCTGCTTATGTAATCCTATACCCTGTAATTGAAAATTAGAGCCATAGATGGTGTTCTGTTAGCACTCCACACAAAATGCTGAAATATTTTCCAAAACACAAATCATTTGAAAATTTAAAAATCTTTCTCTGAGCAATTTAATTTTCTCAATTTCAAAATTTATTTTTATGGAGGATGAAAACCAAAATATGGATTTATGAGGATGGGTGTATCAATAACCTGTTTAAATTTATCAATTTTTAAAATTAAAGTTTTAATTGAAGCTTTAGCTTTTTACACAATCTTTGGTTTGAAGTTTGTACTTTTGTCCTGAGCTAAACTGAATTTGGACTGTACAGTTTGAACAGAATGTTCCAACAGTTTTTCTTCAATTTCTAGTATTTGTTTTCATAGCCATTTTCAGAATTATTTGTGGAGTTGCTAAGGGACATATCTTGAAAACCTTACGTTCAAGTGTTTTTATTTTGTTTTCAAGCACATGGAGTGGATTTAAATGTATATGTGAGAGGGGAAGAGACAGAATGAGAAAAATCATACTGGATTCAGCGTGTTACTGGTGCAAGCCTTTCTTTCATGACTATAATGTTCAGAAGGTGAATGGCATTGCAAGATAAAGACTGGGTAAGTTGTTTCCAAAATAGCAGTAGTTCTGTCATTAGAATAGTTTCCGATCAGAGATCCCAAGGACATGGGGTGGACTTTGGTCATTATTTTACCAGGAAGGGAAATGGGCCTTCTTCGTGCATGAGAAGTTCATAGCTCTGGATCCTTGTCAACAAGACCAAGAATGGTAGCTTCAGCTGAGGGAAATGGGAGAATGTGACTGGAGGGTGACCATATCTTTTGTTTTCTTGATGGACCAAGCAGGAAGCCCTGATGAACAGATAGGCAATCCCTTTTGAGCTGAAGTTACTTGTTCTGTTATATATCAGGGTCAGAATGCCTTTAAGAGACATGCTCATGATAGCATTACTCTGTCATAGCATGTGACGTGAAAGTATAACAAACTCATATTCCATCTTACCTTGGGGATCACTTGAAGCATGACACATTATAAGAAGCTTGCTGCTTGATGCAACTTGATAGCTTATAATCAGCCCTGATGTTGATATGCCTGTAAATGTAAAGTTTGTAAATAATATCTAACTGTAATATGTGTGTTATTTTCAATCCATGATATCTATGCTTAGTTTCTCATGACGTTATCAGGTAAATGCCCTTTTGAATTTTGCTGCCAATGGCCCTTACCCTGGATCATAGAGCTTCTAATTCTGATCTCACCAAGTCCCCTCTCCCGCTGGAATTCAATAGTGAGGCTGGATCAATGGAGGAGGGCATTAGTAAAATGCCAGTGATTTGGAAAAATCAGCTTTAACCGGGCCTTTATTTATCCAATTGACTTCCGGCACCAGTTCTGCAGGGAATCAAGACATAGCCAGGCCCCACTGCTGGGAAATCATGCTGGCACGAGGACTGAATTGAGCAGCCGTTCTGACTTACGCTCCGCTATTCTTCCAGCTACCAGGTCACCAGTGTTCCCTTTAAGCTGCACTCAGGCAACGTACTGATAATCCACATACTGCGATCAGCATGCCAACGCACTGATAATCCACATATTGCGATCAGCGTGCCAATGCACTGAAAATCCACACACTGCAATCAGCGTGCCAATGCACTGAAAATCCACACACTGCGATCAGCGTGCCAACGCACTGAAAATCCACACACTGCGATCAGCGTGCCAATGCACTGAAAATCCACACATTGCGATCAGCGTGCCAACGCACTGAAAATCCACACACTGCGATCAGCGTGCCAATGCACTGATAATTCACACACTGTGATCAGCGTGCCAGTGCACTGAAAATCCACACACTGCGATCAGCATGCCAACGCACTGATAATCCACATATTGTGATCAGCATGTCAACGCACTGAAAATCCACACACTGCGATCAGTGTGCCAACGCACTGAAAATCCACACACTGCGATCAGCGTGCCAATGCACTGATAATCCACACACTGTGATCAGCGTGCCAGTGCACTGATAATCCACACACTGCGATCAGCATGCCAACGCACTGATAATCCACACACTGTGATCAGCGTGCCAATGCACTGATAATCCACACACTGCGATCAGCGTGCCAGTGCACTGAAAATCCACACACTGTGATCAGCGTCCAATGCACTGATAATCCACACACTGCGATCAGCGTGCCAATGCACTGATAATCCACACACTGTGATCAGCATGCCAATGCACTGATAATCCACACACTGTGATCAGCGTGCCAATGCACTGAAAATCCACACATTGCAATCAGCGTGCCAATGCACTGATAATCCACACACTGCAATCATCGTGCCAACGCACTGAAAATCCACACACTGCGATCAGCGTGCCAATGCACTGATAATCCACACACTGTGATCAGCGTGCCAGTGCACTGAAAATCCACACATTTCGATCAGCGTGCCAACGCACTGATAATCCACACACTGTGATCAGCGTGCCAATGCACTGATAATCCACACATTGCGATCAGCGTGCCAACGCACTGATAATCCACACACTGTGATCAGCGTGCCAGTGCACTGAAAATCCACACATTTCGATCAGCGTGCCAACGCACTGATAATCTACACACTGCGATCAGCGTGCCAATGCACTGATAATCCACACACTGAGATCAGCGTGCCAATGCACTGACAATCCACACACTGCGATCAGCGTGCCAATGCACTGATAATCCACACATTTCGATCAGCGTGCCAATGCACTGATAATCCACACACTGAGATCAGTGTGCCAATGCACTGATAATCCACACACTGTGATCAGCATGCCAGTGCACTGAAAATCCACACATTTCGATCAGCGTGCCAACGCACTGATAATCCACACACTGCGATCAGCGTGCCAATGCACTGATAATCCACACACTGTGATCAGCGTGCCAATGCACTGATAATCCACACACTGCGATCAGCGTGCCAACGAACTGATAATCCACAGACTGCGATCAGCGTGCCAATGCACTGATAATCCACACACTGCGATCAGCGTGCCAATGCACTGATAATCCACACACTGCGATCAGCGTGCCAATGCACTGAAAATCCACACACTGCGATCAGCGTGCCAATGCACTGATAATCCACACACTGCGATCAGCGTGCCAACACTGATTGCAGCATGAACTTCTGCTTCCGGAAGTCACTGCCACTTACAGACCTTTGAGGGCCAAACAGAAGACACAAAAATGTCAGTCATCTCGGGCTTGTTTGTCCAATGGTGTTTGTTTCTCATTGTGCTAATTCTGGTTCAATCTTCAAAAATATCGACAGTTGAACATTAAAGTTAATTAATTATCTCACTTGCCCTTAGGACAATTACAGAAGATAAATACTTTATTTGTTTAATTCCTTAGGAAGTGATATCAAAGTACAGAGACTATATGCAATCCAGCAAGGTGGACAGGGAGGATGATTTTGATTGCAGACAGATCTTGGGTGAATAGTGAGAGGGTTCTCAAGTTCTCAGTCCAAAGTTCTTACTTAGGGATGATTCTGAAGACCAGAACTCCCTTCCTTAACCTTTGTGAGCAGTCAGCACTGTTCAGCGTTCACTCACAGTCAGATACATGCAAAGTCGGACTGAATGTATTTTTCACTGCAGTGTGGTACGGGTACCATGGATGAACTGGAGGAAAGGCACAGCAAAAATTTGAAGACTTTTAAGGAGTGAAGAGGAAGACCATCCATGTTCTTAAATGCAGCCCAACACATTTGCACAAGCTTGGAAAATTTGTACATTTCTGAGCAGCCTGCCGGACTCCCGTAAATGACAGGTGGCGAGATGCTGAACACCTTGTACTATCAGACAGAATGTGTGCAATGTACTATTGACGCTGCAAAAATGTATCATAGTTCTATAACCTTTAATGGACCCTGAACCATTTGCTGAAGTCTTTGGAGTAACCATTATCAGTCATTGGCAGGAGTACTTGCAGGGTAAGGGAGCTGAGGAATGGGAGGAGGGAGGGGAATTTGCACTTTGCATGGTGCATGGGGAATGGGCAATGACCATAGGGAAGATTGGTAGTGACCATGGGGGATGGGGAGAATGGTCACTGACCATGAGAATGTGGATGGAATGGACACAGACCATGGAAGAGCACTGCCATGATAGGGAGGGGTGCAGGCACTCAGTAGAGGTTACAGCCAGAGTTCAGGCAGTGACCAGACCAGAGTACAGGAGTTAGTAACCAAGGTATAGATGCAATGACTAGAAACTTGGATACTGAATGAAATTATCACCTGGAGAAGGTTTCATTCAGGACCAAGCAAAGGCATTGAATAACTAATTGTAAAGCCAAGGTGCAGTGACATGAAAGAGCTTCCGTGCGAATAATGCCAGGGAATCCTTCAACTGTGCCCAGGATTGCAGATCAGTTAAGGTTTAGTGTCTCATTGGAAAGGTGACAACTCTGCCATTACAGAATTCATCAGTACTGCACTAGGAGAGTCAGTCTAGCTTGTGCCCATCTGTGGACTGGATTCTGAATCCAAAAGCTTTCAATTAAGATAGGAGTGGTACTAACTGAACTGTTCTTGGAGCAATATTTGTTTATATTTTTGGAGCTTAGCCATATGTATAATGCAATGATTGGTAAGGCATTCTACAAGGTACAGTCTACATTTTTGCTCTTTTTAAGACTATCTTTGTACCTATGGTATAGATTGGGTTTTTGGATAAGTAACTAACAATAACGTAGTCTCATGATGCAGTGGTGAAAGTTCATGTATTTATGGGCACCTTCATTGAAATTACGCACATGAGTCCAATCAATGCAACTGTTTTCTCATGACACATCTTCATTTTGTGGCTTATTAGGCTTTAACCTTGTTTGTCAGAGGTCTTCTAGGCTTTGTTACCTCTGATTAAAGTTCACACTTCAGTGCTTGATGCAAGGATGAACAAATAAATTTGCCCAGGATGTTGCCAGGTTAAATTTCAGATAAGACATTTTTGTATTTGTGGTGGTAATTTCCACAACACTTGCCATCTTACACTGATGTGGCTGTGCTCAAGGATAAATTACTTTTGAGGTAAATAAATGCAGTGTGGTTGGAATTTTGAATCACAGACATGACATTTCTGGGACTGAAAAATGCAGAAAACCAACTGTTTGTTGTACCAGGCAGGAAGTTAGCTTCCACCAAGCTTCCATTTGCTTTAGACTCATCTTTTAAATTCAGGAAAAGGCTTCCCTTTGCATAGGATGAGGGCTATAGTTTCTGTCATCACTGTTTATAGCTTTCTTTTGATGCCCCAAATTATTTTCCCGGTGTCTGAAAATTATGCCCGACAGTTTATATTTATGTGCTTATACATTTTTGCACAATTTTCTTAGGTTTAATTAACCCTGATAAAACCCCCCTGCTGTGATATTGACCTGTATTGGTTACAGCAATTACATTTTATTCAGCTCAGGGACATGTACAGTATCTGGGTAGCGGCTTTCAAGGAATAATGCTTGCGCTTGAATAAAAGTTGGATTATTTAGAATTCCACTCTCTGGCTCTAACCCCTGGTCTATGCTCTGGTGTCTCCTGAATTCCATCTGAAATCTTCACAAATTCCTGTCTATTCAGATACCTTCATGTACCCTTTCCTGTAATTCAAAACTACTACATTTCATTAAGTCAATCATTGGCTTACAGTCATCATCTTATTGAAATTCCATGGATGCAAAATCCCTGCTTGCCTAGGCTTTGATCTTCTGTCTTCCTAACATTGCTTATTTTTACTATTGCAGTTGTTTGTTTACCTTCTGTTCCATAGCCTTGTTGGTTACAATTCTTTTAAGGGCATATCCAAGTACTTTTGACATGAGTGAAGCATAAATATCAGCCTGTACTGATGACTTGTATAATCCAGTGTTATGAGAGCAGCTTTCATAATATGAAGAAACATGTCTTCACTCTGAAATAAATTGGTATATTCCCAAGTTGGCTGCCTCAGCTTTCTGTCCACATTTTTAATTATTCTGAGAGTAAGGGTGTCATCAACTAGCCCCTGACCCACTCTTCCTTTATTCATGTAGGGGATATTGGCATCTCTGGAAAGGTCAACATTTGCAGTCAATCCTGAATTAATTATGAAATGATTGGGTTTTTTAACCATTTCAGAGGGCTGCAGCATTAGATAGAGGACAAGCAGTTCCCCTACAGGGCCTTAATGAAACTGATGCTTTTTATGACAGTTGACAATAGTTGCCTGGTCAGCTTCCAAGTTTTAGTGAATTCAAATTACACCATTTGCCTGGATGGGATTGGAGTCTGTATCCAGGTAATGGCCCCGGTGGTGTGGATTGTTAATACAGTGACACTGCCACTGCACTACCACCCCTCCTTGTGTAGTCACAGTATTTATATGAGATGGTTCCATTCAGTTTCTGGTCAATGGTAACTCACAGGATATTGGTAGTGGGAGGTTCAGAGATATCATTGTAATTGAATGTCAAGTAGAAATGGATGGATTATCTCTGGGCCTCTTGCTGAGATATTTATATCATCGATAGTCACAGGTGAGGTACCAGAAGACTAGAGGTTGGCTAACATGGTGCCACTGTTTAAGAAAGGTGGTAAAAACAAGCCAGGGAACTATAGACCAGTGAGCCTGACCTCGGTGGTGGGCAAGTTGTTGGAGAGAATCCTGAGCGACAGGATGTACATGTATTTGGAAAGGCAAGGACTGATTATGAATAGTCAACATGGCTTTGTGCGTGGGAAATCATGTATCATAAACTTAATTGAGTTTTTTGAAGAAGTAACAAAGAGGATTGATGAGGACAGAGCAGTAGATGTGATCTATATGGATTTCAGTAAGGCACTCGACAAGGTTCCCCATTGGATACTGATTAGCAAGGTTAGATCTCACGGAATACAGGGAGAACTAGCCATTTGGATACAAAACTGGCTCAAAAGTAGAAGACAGAGGGTGGTGGTGGATGGTTGTTTTTCAGACTGGAGGCCTGTGACCAGTGGAGTGCCACAAGGATCAGTGCTGGGTCCTCTACTTTTTATCATTTACGTAAATGATTTGGATGCGAGCATAAGAAGTACGGTTAGTAAGTTTGCAGATGACACCAAAATTGGAGTGTAATGGACAGCGAAGAGGGTTACCTCAGATTACAACAGGATCTGGACCAGATGGGCCAATGGGCGGAGAAGTGGCAGATGGAGTTTAATTCAGATAAATGTGAGGTGCCGCATTTTGGGAAAGCAAATCTTAGCAGGACTTAT